>NW_009713780.1:9421-10725 GCF_000703405.1 Apaloderma vittatum | reverse complement strand
CTGTGTGATACTCTCTTTCTACCAGCGTTGCCTCTCTTTGCCTGTTTTATCCAGATTTACTTTGTTCTGGAATTTATCTTGCAGTTGCAGGGATACAGGGCTATAGCGGCATCTGTGCCTGGCAGGCAGTTGTAAATGAGTTTTCTGAGCATGCTGCTAGCACAAGACACACTAATGCCCATGAATCTCTTCATTTATGCGGTATCTTCTCCAGCAACTTCTCTTCCAGTGGTACCAACTTTATTTCTTTGTTTCCCAACTGATTTCTTCTCTGTCTCTATCTTAAATGTAGACTGGTCTTGCTACTGTGTTCAGATCACTGAAATCCCTGCATATGTACAAAAAATGAAACCAGAAAATTAAATGCAATTAAATTATCAGCACATTTCCTTTTTTTCATCAGACTTTATGTTCTACATAGCATGTTTTTGAACTTTAAGTTCTTGGAAGCAAAAATTCAGGCGGCTTAATCCTGAAACGGTAAGTAGTAGACAAAAAGGTTTCTAGAAGGAGTAAATCTTTTCTGAAAGCAGAAGGTCACTTAGGCCTGGTACAAACATCATAAAAAATAGAACTCCCATTAAATTCCTAAAAGTAGAACTGCATGAAAGTTTGCTCTGAATCCCAGAGTAAGAAATACACCATCGTTTTTTTGTGGTTTTCTTTTCCCCTGCTTTTCCCCAGTGGATTAACTGCCTGATCTAAGTTGCTGCTTATCTGTGGGGACTCCTTGTCGTTTCTGTTTGGTCCCCTCTAGTCGAGAGGCGGCGTCCCTGGCGACAGGGAGGTTGGATTAAATGGTCTCTAAGGTCCCTTCCAGCTTAGGCCATTCTATGATTCTGTGATCTGCTGAACTGGCCGGGCTCTTCAGTGTGCAGATTGCCTATCCAAACAACTGCATGGAATTTTGTCTCAAGGCATTTTTAATCTCGATACAAAAGTATCTTGATCTTCTGCTCTAGCTTTTAATATTTTTGCACCCGGAGGTTTTCACATAGTGATGTGTAACACGGGTGGTAGTTCTTCCAGAGTAACCATCTGGAAGGAGCAGAAACAGCTGCCTATGCATAAGGCAGTGTGTTGAAATGTCATGTTAATTAATCATTTTGATTTCAGTTACAAGATGGGCAAAGAGTATTTGTTTACTACACAGCAGTATGGCTAACAAATGATTTGTGAAATAATTGTCCATTTTAACTGGGGTGCTTTCGTTAAAGAACAGTAGCTATGACTGATGACACATTTCCGTATGGGTTTGATTTGAGGTCTGTCACTTGTTTATCATGGCGCGCGCGCTCAAGGAC
>NW_009713780.1:1930-9390 GCF_000703405.1 Apaloderma vittatum | reverse complement strand
AAGAGTGTAAACTGCATTTTACTGTTGCAGATGGATTCAAAGGGTAGTTGAGTCCCACCCATCAGCTGAACGAAAAGGCTCAGAGAAAAATCTCTGTTCTGGCATCTTCTAACTTTCTGTCTAGGGAAGATTTGGTTTTCAAAGTGTACCTTAGAACAGTACCAAACTAGTAAAGAATTTGGAGCGTTTGTCATATGAGGAAAGGCTGAGGGATCTGGGGCTGTTCAGCCTGGAGAAGACTGAGGGGAGACCTCATTGCTCTCTACAACTGCCTGAAGTGAGGTTGTAGTGAAGCAGGGATTGGTCTGTTCTCCCTAGTGAAGAGTGATAGGACAAGGGGAAATGGATTTCAATTGCGCCAGGGAGGTTCAGGTTAGATATTAGGGAGAATTTCCGTACTGAGAGGGCTGTCAGCCATTGGAACAGGCTGCCCAGGGAGGGGGTTGAGTCACTGTCCCTGGAGATGTTGAAGAGACCGGTGGGTGTTGTGTTGGGGGGAATCATTTAGGAGGTTGACAGGGCTGGGACAAAGGCTGGACTCGGTGATCTTGAAGGTCCCTTCCAACCAAAACTGTTCTGTGATCCTATTGAGTACACTGTACTCATGTTTTCTCCTTACTACAATTTGTATGGGGATCTATTAATTTTATGTTACTCTGATCTTAACACTTGCAGAACTACTAACATTTATCAAGACTGCGTTTGCATATGACAATGTAACAACAGTGTGCTACGTAAGGGAACAAGAGTTTTCCAAATTCCCTTGTGTTTTTTCCTTTTCCACGCAATATTATTAGTCCTCTGGAATCAGTGCATGCATGGAGCATCAGATTACCGTCTCCATACTGAATTGGAGTATCTCTAGCGTGCTTGCAATTGCAGAAAGTTTTTTCTCCAGGAATAATTACATATCTGTTTGCAATGGAAAGAAACGAGCTGTTTTTCAAAGATTGTTGGAGTCTGTGTTTTCCAGAGGGTACTTTTGGATTCCAGTGTGCCAGTGGATGCATTCCTTGCAACTCTCTTGCTTCTGAGTCTTCCCAAAAACTTAAGTAATGGACTTTATACTGGTAATTTCTACATAGACAGGACAAACTTAGTTTGCAGAGTTGTTCAAAGTCTCTGCTGGTTTTCTGGCAAAAAAAATGGTGATTTCTTTTGACTGATGACAAATTATTAGTTTCGCACTCTAATTCTTTTCACCTATACCTACTAATATTGCTTTTGTATGCAGTTCTGACCTATGCTCGATAAAATGTTAACCTGAATACCAGGAAAAAAATCTACAGGAACAACTTAGATATAGAAATATATTTTTTTTAATTGCAGTTACCAATGATCATTGCTGCAGTTTTCCTTGCAAGCTTTGGGTTTACTTGGTGTGCACTTGTCAGCAATTAGAGTCTTCTGTCCTTTAAAAGGCAATATCCTTTGTCTTTAATTAAATTTCTAAAATTTCAGCTTTGCTATGGGCTTGTTGCATGTGTTGCTTTTCCTTATCTTTTTGTGATAGGCATAGTTTTTAAGGCTGAAACACCTGGAACGTCATTTTGAAAGCTCTGGTGTCAGAACCCCTGGACACATGTACTGTGTATTTTGTCATTACAAGTTTTCTGTTAAATCGTAACCAAAGCTCCTAAAAATACCGATAAATATGCACAGCTCAGATGGCATAATGGCCCAAATCTTTACTTGGTTTTGAATTAAACTGGTCAAAATTTGTCTCTGAGAGACTGACATGTTCTCCAGTTTGCACTAGAAATTTTCAAACCAGATCCGAGTAGAATGCAGTGCCGTGAGCGGTCAAAGGGGCAAAGATGTGCTTAGGGTAAGCCCAGCATGTTCAAAAATTGTCACCACCTCTGTTCATTGGCAGGACTTCTCTACAGACCTTTTGCAAAGCGTTTTGAACAAGTATTGTTCCGGGTATTTTTTCTAGCTAGTCATTCCTTCCATCAGGACTGATTTCTTACCTCATTCCCTTATTGGTTGGGACAAAATGAGAGCAGAATAGGAATGAACATCAAGAAAGAGAAAAGTTAATTGCCTCTAACCGATTGGCCTTTGTAACAGGCTGTTCCTATATGCAGTCCGCTTTTTTTCTCCTTCCCCCTTTGCTTCAGATTTCCATTACAGACTTCATGAGGTATAAAGAAAAGAGATAAGAGTAGAATGTTTCCTTTACGCTGTGTGTAAGTGGCTCGAGTGGCCTGAGCTTAGGTGCGGGAGGACATGCCGAGCCCTGGAGGAACGCGCACGGCGACAGTGCACCTGGAGACATAACCCACCATACAGGTATGTGTCTTTTTCTTGTTAAGGGCTTAATGTGGAGAAAGTTGGGAATCTTATTAGTTGTCTGACTCTTGAGTATGTGACGTGATGCATGTTCTAGTAATCAGCCACTACACTCTTGGCCTGTAATAGCTGTTAGAGCTGCTGGTTTTCAGGGCTTGGGGAAAGAAGAGCAGACTGGTTCTCTGTAACTTCTTCTCCTCCCTCACAGCGTTGGTTGAGAGATGGAATAATCAGCAGTGCTTTTCCCCAGATACGTAGTTCCCAAATTCGTAGTGATGTTTTTCTTTTTTTAGCTGTCACTGAACTGGAATTATTTATCTGTCTTCTAGAATGTGGGTATATATAAGTGTGTGTGTATATATATAATTCTGTCTATTTTATTTTTAGACTTTTTGAGGGAATGGTTGTTAGAGCAGACTGAGTGCTTTTATGAGAAGCCTTAAGCCACTTATTTTAGGATTTCCCTTATTGTCCACGTATTCACAAACAGTGGTGACCGCTCTAGATGCGCAGATCACAGTGTGAGTGATGAATGTCTGTTACAGTTTAAGCCCGGATCACTTTGGTTCTGAGATCCCTCTAGCTTTATATTTTGATCCTGCCAAAACTCGGAGCCTGCTCAATTATTTCCTTGAAAGTAATATTAGTTTTCCTTCTTCATTATATTAGAAATAACACTGTCATGAGGCCCTAAGTAGACCTCAAGTGGAGGCCTCAAGATTTTGGACTGGATAAAAAGTTTAGCTTCAGTTGTTGCGTAGAGTAATTGCAGTGATTGTAGCGCTACTGCTGGATCTAGTCTGTCTCAGTATCAGCTCGATACTAGCTGTGGCTGTTCCGATAGTCGTGAGAGAAGTCACAGAGTTCCCTCTCTGACTCAGCAGAATTGAGCAGTGACTGTCCGTGAGACTCAGGCAGTGGCTTCTGAGAATTCAACTGCTCGGAGGTAAAAATCAGTTTTATCTTCATCCAAGTTTGGGGGAGAGGTGCTGGACGTAACTGAGCTAGCAGTTTGTTTTGTTGTCCAGTAAAGCCCTCGCATCCATCCCAGATCCGTATGTTCTTGTGGCTGGAGCAGAAATCCCAACTATTTCTTTTCCGTCTGGTTACGTAAGTAGCCTGTGCGTACGTGATGCTAGAATTGCGCTCTCGTCACCGAAGACTGAGTTTAAACAATGTGGTATCTGAAGTGGAAGTTGGAATCTAGTGGTATGTTTAACGAGGACCGTGGGGTTTTGCATGTATTATTAAGAGATCTACAATAAAAATCTAGCCTTAAGCAGATGCGCTCAAGTGAAGGAACAGGAGGGAGACAAAGGGCCAGTCGTTGTTCATTTAAGCAGATGCGCTCAAGTGAAGAAAGGCGATGAAGGAACAGGAGGGAGACAAAGGGCCAGGTGCTGAACCAGCCCCACCTTTAAGCACAAGGCAGTGTGCTCAGCACTCTGGCGACTGAGAATAAATGTTGCCGAAGCAAGCTGTTAAATTTGAGTGAATAAAACGCCTAAAATTAATTGTGATTTATGACATGAAGTATATATAACCTTTGTGCATGCTGAGCTGTGGTAACCGCCTGCTGCAGGTTGTTCCTTCCTGAATTTATCGCAGTCCCTCTCACATTCGGGTTGATTCACCACTTTCCCAGTAGCATCTCTCTGCCTGCATTGTCATTTGTGCATACTCTGCACAAGGAACCACTTGGGTCTCTCTTGGCACTGGTGAGGCTCTGACAGCCGGAAAATGAGCCCAGGGTGAGCCTAAGTGTTCCAAACAGAGGGTAATACTGATTGACCTAAGTGTTACTGATAAACATGCTGTCAGGTGGTGAGCTCTCTTTGCCTTTGCCCTGACCTTGTTTAAATAAGAGCAGTGGCAGGACTAAGTCTGCTCCCAACATGCCTCGTGTAATACAAGCCTTAAAAGATGTGAAGCATAAGAAACTCATGTTTGAGTTCATACTCTGGCACCATTTACTGGCATCAAGAGTTTTAAAAGTTTCTCGTTAAATTATTTTCTAAGTTTAGCCATGTACATTTAATCTATTTTCAGTCCCAATAATTGACAGTTTCTTGTAAAAATCAGGTAGCGTTTATATATTGGAAATGAGAACAGGAAACCTAGACTGAATTTCACATCTCAAGCAACTGCAAAAAAAAATAATACACTGGAAAGCATTTAAATGACCTTGATTTATTTGCATCCTCAATTTATAGAAAATGAAACCTGTCACAGCAAAAAAGAGAAGGAATAATTCTGGAACCTGAAGATTCATGATGTGTGGGTTTTTTCATTTTTTTTCCAAAACTTGTCTTTGGTTCATCATCTTTATTTTGAAATGGTTTCAAGTGGCTCGTCTGCTTTAGTTTGAAAGAGAACGTATGTTTGTCTTTCAGCTTCCCCGAGATGCTAGCTGTTTTTTTGTATTACTACATTTTTCCCTGGTAATTAAAGGCACAGAGACTCATCCCATCCCAGCACATATTAAACCCCTGGTGGAGAATGATTCCCCACAGCATCAGAGCTCAGAGAAGCAGGTGTTTGGCTAATGTTCAGTGAAGATGAAAACATTCTGTGACAGATGTTCAGAGAAAAAGAAAACATAACCATTATTGCTGGGTAATTATAAATTAATTGAGTTTGGCTTTCATTGTTCCTTAGTCCGTAAGTGCTGGAAGATGGTAAAGCTGTAGGACGAGTCCTGGTCATCGTGTCTGCCGGTATCTCGGCGGTCTGCTGCCTGGACCCAGCGCATATGGTCTGACATACATCAGATTTAATACACCCCTGAGGGTACTAGCAGCAATTTCACCCTAGTGAAATGAAACTTGTCATAGCCTAATGAAACCTGCATTCAGTTAACCCCAGATAAAACAGACCTGTGCCACGCTGAAGTCCTAATGCACTTGAAAAAAATGGCTGTTAAGCTGACTCTGCATTCAAGAGCTTGCTAGTTGCTCTTTTAAGAACGTGTCTTTGAAGACTAAGATTAACGTAGGGCACTTTTTTAAACTCCTAATGGCTGTCGGAGCTAATGAAAGCTGGTTGGACCATCCAAATACGGCTATGTAACAGTGCCTAAATGCTAATTAAAGATACTTATCATCTGGAATGGGGAACCTTACTGAAGTCAGTTCACAATTTTAGCCTTTTCTGCTGGCAAGCTATTGTATTCTAGAAATGATAGCTTAATTAACATAACTGTGGGGGAGGTTTTTGTTTGCTTTTTTGCCCTGGAAAGAAAAACAACATCTTGGCAATGAACTTGGCAAACAGCGTTGTGTCCTGTGAAGAGATCCTAAGTCAGTGTTCTCTTTGAAAACCAGAAAGTTTCAGGTCTGTTTAGTTGTGACAGCTGGCTCTCTAGAAAATAAATTTGAAGGGAGGAGCTGAGGCTGTTTAATGAATGTTTTATTTTGGACTGAGTAGAATCTTTCTCAGCGTTTGTACTTCAGTCTCCTCTGACTCTCCCAGGGATGATAGAATAAAATTTTCTTTTTGTTTTCTGACCTGTTATGCCTTGATGGTGGATCTCTTGGAAGATAAAACATTTCAGCATGCTCTATTATCCCTAGTTCTAATTTGCTTGCTATTTGAATAATGTTAGGATTATTCTGAGTATATGTAAACAATTTCTGCTGCAGAACAGAAAACCCTGTATCTTTTTCTTTTTTGAGGCAAAGGCTGTTTTCCACTTTGCCAATGCGGGAGGAATTTGACTTCTGACACACTCTTTATTCTTCTCAAGTTTAAGCCATACAACTTTCCTGCAAGACACTGTTATAATACATTCCTGACAAGGACAAGGTTCTTCTTTCAGCAATACTCCTCTGCGTAGCATATGAGGGGAGCCCACTGAGGTAACATAATTTGAGGGTGATGAAGCTCTCTGCACTATTAAACATGGAGGGTTTAACTCCTGGTCGTAATCTCCACAGTCCAGAAGCAAAACAAGTGCTAATCAATTTTCCTTTTTTATTCTCACCCACTCAATTGACATTGCAATGCACATATCCCAGGAGGTTCTCTGAGACTGTGTTTGATTTTCTGATCATCCTGTTCCTCATCCTGGCATAACCAGGGCAGGATTAGCAAAGCCTCCATTTAAGGTTAATTCAGACAGTTACTGTGAGTACTGGTGTCTTGAGTCATCTTTGGCAGGATCAACAAAGTCGTACCTTCTCTAGTTGAGAGTGGACACGTGTTCTCTGAGACTGGTCTCTCTCGCTGCCTCGGCGACTAGTGGGAAGGTTTGGAGCAAGGCAGACTTCCCCTGCCCGGAGAAGAGTGAGGGTAGGGAGGAGTGAAACAAGCCGGGGAGACACGAGTCCGTGACCCCTCAAGTAGCGTGACTGGAAAAGGATTTTTGAATGTTCTAATGATGTTTACAGGTCAAGAGAGAGTTGCATTTTTCTCTTAAAGTTGCATTGGCTCTGCAAAACTGGTAATAGTAAAAAGCATGATACTGCTTTAATTGTTGAGGCTAGTACATGAAGCTCATCCTACAGTGGAATTTGGAGGAAAGGACTATTTTTTATATAGTCTGTTTACAGACTTTTCATAAATAAACCTACAGATAAGTCTGTAGGTTTAGTTTAGGGAAAACAACCTACTTCGCATTTTGAGTATGAGGGAGTAAAACCAGAACAGATAGAGGGGTATCTTCTCTAACCAAGAGACACGCATTGAGACCTGCCTCTGCAGGTGTAAGAATGAAATTAAGATGTGGAGAAGTTGCTGAGTCACCAGAGGACAGTTGTTGAGAACAGTGCTAGTGGGGGCTTGTTCCTGCTCCGTGAGCCCTTGCAAGCCCTCGTGTTTCACACAAGGTGGCTGAGGAGACAGACGTTGCTGTTCCAGCAGCTTCTGGTGCATGCCAGCCTAGGGTGGGTATGAAGACTTGGAGGTCTGAAAAAGAGTCAGGAGTTAAAAATTGTAGTCTCTATCCATGGTCATGGAAAGACATCAGGCAACCAAAAAAACCTGTGTATAGCCAGAGTAGTTTGATAATTTGTGCAACGTGGTCACACATGAGCCATACGTAGCTCCGCCTTAGGTTGCTTCTGAGTTTTCCTGAGCGGTGCAGCTGTCGAGCTGCTTGCTCTGTGCATCTGCAGTGGGTTTATGCTTACTGATGCTCCTGCCCACAAGAGTATTGTCCTAAATTT
>NW_009713780.1:0-1899 GCF_000703405.1 Apaloderma vittatum | reverse complement strand
TGCTGAACATAATGCATCTGAGAAAAGAGATTTAAGCAGTTTTGACATTTCTTGTAGCGTATTTTTTTTGCCTCCCTGAGCCAGAAATCCTAAGCTCTTAAATCATTATCTGAAGATAGAGCTTCTACATACACTCACGGAGCTGCTGCTTTCCTTCCACTTCACAAATTTTGCTTTTTCAATGGTATTAACATATGCACTCATCTTGCTATTTTAGTCAGAGTAAATGTTCCAGCACTAACTATCTTCTCCCCGCTTTCAGCTAAAAGATCATGCAAAAGAAATAGAGCTCTTTAGCATGCATTTTAGTGTTTAAGTCATCTTCACTGGAACATACGACTTGGGATTTAATTTGAAAAATGCCAAACATACTTTTTTTTTCATTTAATAAAAGCCAGAGCAATTGCCAGGAATATAAGTAGAAAATGCAGAATGATATTTTCAGTGGATAACTAAAGCAGCAACATACTAATAATTGGCAATAATGGCATTTGCGAGATTTCTGAAGCGAAAGGGAAAAGACTTTCTGTGATACCTATGTGTGCTCATAGAGCTCCTGGAGTTTAGGCTTTTTCAGGTTTGGTTTTGGGTTTTTTTGCCATTGTAAGAACATCTTGAAGCTTGCCTTCAGGGTTTTGTGAACTTTGTGCACGTGCAACAGAAATACATCAAGGCTATGAAAGGCTTTTAGCCAGTTGAAAGAAACCTCAAATAAACCCCGTCGATAAGTAAAAAATAACAGTTTCATAACTGAGAGTATTTTGTTGGACAGCTGTAATGACCAAAAGCAGATTTTTTACAGCGGATGCTTGTTTAAGTGCTGAAACAGAACACCTGAGTTCTTTCTGTCTGTACTGTAAGCGTGTGCTTGACATTGAATATGTACATATTCTGTTAAGGCCACTTTCTGTTCTTCTAACTTCTAGGGACAAATAGATCTCTTTAGCCAGAGAGTAAAAATGAACACCGAGCTCCTACTTTAGTTATGAAAGAAACAAAATAAGAAATGTGGAGTCATTATTAGGAGAGCTGTACATGAACCGTGCCTTTAGATTGCCTGATGTTTTGCATTGTGTAAGATTTTTGTAATATGTTGGGGTTTTTTCCTCAAAGCTTTAACACCTTATTGTTTTCACCAGCTTTTGAAGTTTGTCAGGCTCAAAGACCTGCAGCTAGAGAGAGATCTTTTGTAAATGTTTTGAAATTCTCATTAAATTTTAAAATGTTAGAAATTACTATTTCCCTTCTTTCATTTGCATTTCTGAAAGCGATTTTCATAGCCTGCTAAAAATTACCTGAGTGTGGTGACTGCAAGTCCGTGCTGCTGCTATGACGGAAGGACGAGTGCTCGGAACATGCAGGACCTGCAGGAGTGCCTACAGCAGAGAGGAACAGTGCTGAAAGCAAAGTGGGATTGATTTGTGATTGACCACTCCACCCAGCAATGCATCCATTTTTCCCAAGGCTTCTTGAAGGGTAAAAGAGGAGAGGAGAAAAATATGTATGTACTTCCTTCTCTTGCACCAGACCGAGTGCGTGACTCGATATTCCATCTCCCACTCTAGTCTGAAAACCTTTGTTCAAAAGCAAACATTATTTTGATTCTCAATTCATGTTCTCAGGCATTATACTACCGTAGTGGTTCCTCATGTGAGTTTTGTTTCCTATGAATCTCTGTATTGTAATGCAGTTAATTACATGATCGTGTTATTGTTATATAAGAATTGTGCATCATTTAATACATAAGGGAAAAGATTAAAGCTTGACGAGGAACTTTTTCTGTTAGGTTTTATTTTTAATACAATGTTTTATGAAGCCATAACCAGGTGGATGGATGGTGGCCGTGCAGTGTATGTGCTCTATCTGGGTATCAGCAAGGCATCTGACACCATCTCCCAC
>NW_009713779.1:0-208 GCF_000703405.1 Apaloderma vittatum | reverse complement strand
CAGTGCCCCGTCCCTGGAACTGTATGTGGCTGGAGGAGAAAAAGTAAAGAAAAAATTAAAACCAAGGGGGAAAATTTTCAGGTGTATCTATCGCTAGGAAGTCTGTGTTTATTTCTCCTCTTTTGTCAAGACCTGACTTTGATCCTGTCACCATCCCTAAATCCCAGAGAGATTAAAACCTGTGAGTTTATTAGACTGAATTCAGTTC
>NW_009713778.1:0-1879 GCF_000703405.1 Apaloderma vittatum | reverse complement strand
TGGGCAGGCCCCAGGGGGGTCCACGTTCACCTGCTTTTTACTCCCCCTCCTCCCAGTTTGAGTACATGGCCCAGCATCTGGTCTTCGCCAACTGCATCCCGCTCATCCTCAAGTTCTTCAACCAGAACATCATGTCCTACATCACTGCCAAGAATAGGTAGGACTGGGTGTGGGGAAGGGGAGGCTCCCTGCTTGCTTTTGTCCTTCCTAGACTGGAGTGTGGGGCCAGGTAGGGTCTGGAGGGAGCAGCATGACACCCCCTCTCCTTCCCGCAGCATTTCGGTCCTTGACTACCCGTACTGCGTGGTGCACGAGCTGCCGGAGCTGACGGCTGAGAGCCTGGTGAGTCGCTCCTTTCTGTGCCACGTCCTAACACCCTGGGCGGCTCCATACCTGAGGTAGGGGGGATCATGGAGGCAGCAGGGCTCCAACACCCAGCTCTGGCACCCTCAGTGCTCCTGCGCTCGATCTATGGTGCTACCAGTGTTGCAATTTTCCAAGGGAAGGTCGCAAAAACGACAGAACTTCTGTACGCGTAGATAAGCCGGCACTTCTTTATTGCAGCGCTGGGAAGCTTGGAAATCACCCAACGCTTCGAAAACATCAACAAAAATTCCATCTATTTATACACCCTTTTACAAAATTATAATATTTAACATAAACATGCATACTATACCCACTATTAATTTCAGACCTTTACAATGATTGGTTTAGCCCTTATTAATATTCTTATATCGATAAGATCATTGGTTATTCTATTGATTACAACACCTAATATACAAATTAAGGTGCAATAGTATTGCTTGTTTCTAGGGTGTTTCTGTGCGATGTTTCTATGTTACTACCACAAAACACAAGATAGAAAGGCAGGGAGGTGGGTACAGAACATTCCAGGAAAGTAGGAAGGTAGGGAGGGAAGCAGGCACAAAACATCTCCAGGGAGAAAGGGGAAACAAACATAAAACATTCCCTGTCCGTTTCACAACTTGTAACAGCTCTACTTCTAGTCAAGGCCTACACACTACTACTAGGCATAAGTAAGATTTTAAGGTTTTATAATCCTTATGCTAATATAAGTCAATTAACTATTTTAATTAAAATGGTAATTGATCAAAATGATAATTAGTTATTCATTAGCTCCTTGAAACTTAAATTGGATTACAACACCGGGACTTTTTGGGGGGAGCGTGGGGCTGGCAAACATCTGTCTACATGCTGTGCTGGAAACCTTTTGTTCCAACCCTTTAGAACCATAGAATCAGTAAGGTTGGAAAAGACCTCTAAGATCATCTAGTCCAACCACTAAACTACGTCCCAAAGTGTCACATCCCCATGTTTTCTGAACACCCCCAGGGATGGCGACCCCTCGCCTCACCCCTGCTTCTGCTTTCCTGCAGGAAGCCGGAGACAACAACCAGTTTTGCTGGAGGAACCTCTTCTCCTGCATCAACCTCCTGCGCATCCTCAACAAGCTGACCAAGTGGAAGCACTCCCGCACCATGGTGAGGGCCCGGGGGACAACTGGGCTGTCACGGCGTTGCCCAAACTGGGTGAGGGGGTACCTCGGTGTCCCCCCACGCCTCCCTGCAGAGCAGGAACTGAGAGAGGGTGGGTGGGAGAAGGGAGAAGTGGAGGATCCATCCCCCTCGCTGTTCCCTGCAGATGCTGGTGGTCTTCAAGTCGGCGCCCATCCTGAAGCGGGCGCTGAAGGTCAAGCAGGCCATGATGCAGCTCTACGTGCTGAAGCTGCTCAAGGTACAGACGAAATACCTGGGCCGGCAGTGGAGGAAGAGCAACATGAAGACCATGTCGGCCATCTACCAGAAAGTGCGGCACCGCCTCAACGACGACTGGGCTTACGGCAACGGTACGGCCTTCG
>NW_009713777.1:0-392 GCF_000703405.1 Apaloderma vittatum | reverse complement strand
GTTGCTGGAGGGGGGTCCGGGACAAGCCCCGCGTCTGCCGCTCCGCTGCAGCCTGTTCGTCCTCCTCGGCTGGGTCCTCCGTGCCCTGTGGTGGGAAGGGAGCGAGGGTGGGGGGGTGCCCTTGTCCCCAATGTCCCAGGTCCTGCTGCCCCAGCAGCACTCCATCGCCACCTCCATCCAGCCTCACATCCCTCTGTTCTTCTGACCTTCATCTACCTCTCCTTCCCTCCATCTCTTCATCCCTTGGTCAGTCCCTCCCTCCCTGCATCCTTCCCTGCATTCCTCTGTTCATCCATCCACCCACCCATCCATCCATCCATCCACCCATCCACCCATCCACAGGTCTCTGCAAGAGCGAGTTAACCCTTTCATTGGTTTCATGTTCAAAAATC
>NW_009713776.1:25742-27801 GCF_000703405.1 Apaloderma vittatum | reverse complement strand
CCCGGCCCTCCCCGTGCCCCTTGTCCAGGGAACGGTGCCATGGGGAGGGGGGGCCCCTGCATACCTTTGCCACAGCATATCCTCGCTGGTGCTGGCCTCAGTGACGTGGGAATGGGTCCTCCAACATGGCATCCCCCTCCCGTTACGAGCCCTCTCCCGCACCGGTGGGGTCTGATGAGCTGCACCAGGGACAATCAGCCCCCAGGTGGGGGGTCTGGTGCCCAGGTCCTCACTGCATCCCCCTCCCCACAGGCTGTGAAGCGTTTCCTGAAGCTGGAGTGCAAATGCCACGGGGTCAGCGGCTCCTGCACACTAAGGACTTGTTGGCTGGCGATGTCAGATTTTCGAAAAACGGGGGATTACCTGAGGAAGAAATACAACGGGGCCATCCAGGTGACGATGAACCAGGACGGCACCGGCTTCACGGTGGCCAACAAGAACTTCAGGAAGCCCACGAAAACAGATCTGGTGTATTTTGAGAACTCGCCCGATTACTGCGTGATGGACAAATCAGCAGGTAAATACCAAAGCTCCAGTCGCTCTCCCTCCCCCTGACCGGCTCTGGCCCAGCCTGGCAGGGCGGCTCTGGGACATCAGGTCCCCCAGGGAACCCCAGCCCCTGGTGGGGGGCACCCAGGCCCGCGGGGTCCCCACAGCACCTCCCGCCTGTGCAGAGAGAACCGGGCTTTCCCAAAAGCCCCAGGCTTCACACCAAAGATCCAAACCTGGGTCACCAAAGGTGCATCCTGAGGTCTGTGTAGCAGATGGTGGGGAGCAGCGGTACGATTCGGGTCACGACTGCGGGGTGTGGGGTAGGGAAGCATTTGAACAAAACGGAGAAGGAACCGGCTGACGCGCTCTCGCTTCCTTCCGCAGGCTCCCTGGGCACGGCCGGTCGCGTGTGCAACAAGATGTCCCGCGGGACGGACGGCTGCGAGGTGATGTGCTGCGGGCGCGGGTACGACACCACGCGCGTCACGCGCGTCACCAAGTGCGAGTGCAAGTTCCACTGGTGCTGCGCTGTGCGCTGCAAGGAGTGCGAGGACACTGTGGACGTGCACACCTGTAAAGCACCGAAACGGGCCGAGTGGTTGGACCAGACCTGAGGAACGGGAGCACAGAGGGAGGAATCCACTGCCGCCACCCTCCCCTCGCAACTTTTTTTAAACCCCTATGCCCGGAGGGCCATGATGTTCTGGGAGCTGTAGTTCAGCTGCATGGCTTTTATTTAATTAACTCTGCAAAGCACTAAAGAAAGGACTACGTTTCCCAGGAGGTACTGTGGACCCTTCTATTTGCTCAGCAAAACTAATCCCCTACCTAGGAGGAGTCTGCAATCCCTGCTTCAACTGTGAAAGTGCCGTTGCCCGGTGTTCTCTCCGCAAAGGGATGGTGCAACTGATACGGACTTGGAGGACGAAGGGTGGGGATGCCACGCACCTCCCCAGAGAATTTATGCTGCCGTAAAAATTTCACCAGCGAAAAACACTAGTTCAGAATAATCCACTCCTGCAGAAAGCGCTCTCGCTTTTGCTTTTTTTTTTGCAAGGCCAGAGGAAGGGCATTGCGAGTCGCTAAGACGGCTCCGGGCTCCCTGAGCTGCCCCGGCACACCCCACGGCCGACTCGCTGGACCAGAGTAGCCTCTGCGCGAGGCTTCTCCCCAGCGAAGGTGACAAGCGGAGCTGTACACTGGGACTGGAACCCACGCAACTGCACGAGGGCAAGGGCCACCCCCAGATGCTGGCAGACGCAGCGGGCTAGAGAGAGCAAACAAAACCTGTGAACTTACTGGTAGGTTCTGAAGTCGCCTGATACAGCAGCGTCTCGGTAAAACTCACTTGTATGTTGTGTATACTGCTTATTATTTTAAGTCAAAATTCATTATAAACCTATATCAGAAAATGATGTTCTTTGCTTTTTGAATTCCTACACACCCAGTGGGACACCTGCCCCAGGGCAGCGTCTCTACCTGCGTGGCTGCAGCTCCTGTGGCCCCAAGGCACAGACCTCCCCTCCCCGGGCGTTACCCCTGTTTCCCAAAAGCGGGTCCGTGGCAC
>NW_009713776.1:16526-25671 GCF_000703405.1 Apaloderma vittatum | reverse complement strand
AGGAATGCTAGACTAGCTTCCAGACCATTCCCATATAGAAAAAAACACCAAAGCAAACACTCGAAACACCTTCAACTAGAAATGGAGCTGGTGAGAGGAGGGGCAAGGCAGCTGCAGAGCTGCCAGCAGGTACAGTACAGAGATCAAGCTCAAAGATGCTTCCTCCAGCATACAGATATTTTAGAGTCTGGTCAAAAGTACCAATCCACACGAACAAACTTAACATAGAAGTAGCACAGCTGAACCTGCAAACTAAACTGAGGTTAAAAAAAAAAATAAAAAAATTACCTTAATCATTGCAATTCCTGGGGAAACGGTGGTGGCGATGGGGGTGCTTCTATGCTGCCCTCCCCTAGCCTGGGCCTGCTGTGCTTTCTCCTTGACCCAGGAAAAACCTTCTTAGTTTTCCTCACAGAGATCATCATCGTGCTGGTGGGCAGGTAAGGACGTTTCACACACTCAAAGCAGCAAGATTGTAACAGCAGGAGAGGACAAGTCAACAGTAACATCCACCTGTAAATGCTTTTAACCAGGGTCTGCTTCCTGCTGGTGCTGCTCGAGGGGCTGGCGAAGCTCTCCCGGAGTCGGGGTTTCTCCAGCAGCAGCCAGATGTGCGGGCAGAGGGAGCTGAGCAGGCGACAGCAACAATGGCTGAAGGAAGGTCAAAGCAGCAGGATGGGATTAAGGCAAAGAAGATTATTCTGGTCCTAAACCACCCCTTGGCTACTGCATGAAGAGCATCTCTGAAGGGGATTTTACCGAATGGCCCTAGGAAATATTAGCTTAAGTGGTAAGAGAAAACCACTTTGAAAACTGCTTTGACAGGAACTGCTCAAAGAATTTAGAGTCTGCCATGGGCCAGATTAGAGCATCGAGATTGCTCATGCAGAAAAAAGGACCTTCAGCAGAGCTGCTGCAGAGCCCCTGACAAGCAAAAAGGTGACGTTCTAACAGAGCTCTTAGTTACAGGAATCCCGCCTCCCCACTGCCTAACCCATTTCTTACCAAATTAAACCATCTCCCTTTTCAGTCCCGCCCTGGCAGCACGAGAGGGCTGGGCAGCACCTTTTGCCCTCTCTGCTCTTGCAGAACTTGCGCCCAAGCTGGTGTTTACCTGGGAGGCTCCCGGGCCTTAGCCCAGGCCCTTGGAAGCCCTCTGGATTTCAAGGAGAGGGAATTTCCCCAAAGGTTTGCTCTGTTTCGGCTGTGCCGAGGAATGCTGGCAGGTGAGCGGGGGGTCTGAGCCAGGCCCAAGGCATTTCAAGCCTGCCCGAGCACAGCGGCCGTCAGCGCGCGGGCTAATCTACCGGGAAGAGCTCCCTCATTTATCTTCATTACTGCTCCACCTACCATCAATTTACCACAGGCTTTAAAAAAAATGCTGCCCCCCTCGGCAATCAATCCAAGCCTCCCTCTCAGAGCCGGACACGCTCCGTGGGCTGGGAGGGAGCCGGTGCCTGGGGACCCGAGGTCAGCCGTCAATAAACATTTCTTCCTCTCCAGAGGACCCCCGGGAGGTGTCTTCCAGCCGAAATGCTGCTCCGTAGCAGATCTGTAGGCCCACCTGGTGAATGACACCTTAATCGACAGCTGCTGCCAAAATACACCTTCCCTTTTAACGCACGTGTTCAACATTTTAAAACAAAGCTCCCAAGGACAGGTTGCCTTGGGCATTTGCTGGCTTCCCCTCTTCCCGTACCACCACAGAGATGCTAAAAACGGTGCCTTCAGCACTTTGCAGAATCACCACGGGCAACCCGCCCTCGCCCGGCCACGTCCACAGGCACGACGGGGCTCTCTGCCCCACTGCCCTCCCCTGAGCAGTAAATCGGAGGAGCAGACAGGTACCAGTACCAGAGAAGCTCCTGGAGGGTGGTCATGGAGCCAGCCTGACGAGCACAAGTACCCCCAGCAGAAGAGGTGAGCACTTCCTCGGCAAAGGGCTACTCAAAACTGCCCTCGCTCCTTGTTTATCTCAGGGGAACTCAGGGGAAGCACAATGCCTGGGAAGCAAATACACCAACTAGCTACACCTAACCCCAGTGCTCAGGCAAGACGATGTCCCATTGCGGGCTGGAGGGAATTCAGACTGATCTAAGTCTTCCCGCAGCCGAGCCCTGCCGAAGCTCCCCTCCAGCACCCTCATCCTCAGCAAGCAGATGTTTTCCATCTCCCAGCGTTTATGAAGGCTGCAGTCTCGTCAGGGAACACTCAGAAGCCCCTCTTAAGTAATCTGCCTAGAATGTGCAGGGAGCCTTCTATGCAAGATCATCTTCTAATTATCCTCCAGTCTAAAGCACGTCTGGACTCAAGGACAAGAAGCAGAATTAATTGCTTAACGAGCTTCTGAATAAATTACGTTCTCTGAAGAAGCTGTACAGGACACCCCGGAGGCAGCGGAAGGCACTGGAAACACGGGATCCACATGAATTCAGGCTTTTCTCTACTAAAACGCGTGTGAGTGAGCGCGGGCCTTAGCCCAGGTGACACCACGATTTTTCTGGCTGGATGTAGTGACGAGATCGATGGAGTTTTGGAGCCCCAGCACCGCAGAGCGTACGCACTGCTCAGCTACACCCCAGCCCCAAACCCTCCTTGCTGTTCACAGCACGGTCACGCGTGCGGCGTGTGCCTGCGCCCACAACAGGTCCCCTGCTGTCACAGGCCCAGCCCTCGGGGACACATTTACTGGGGCACTTTGACTCACGTTTGCATAACGTGTCAGATCTGTGTGGGAGCTTTTGCATCCCTTATTCCTGAGGCTGAGTCACGGAGGGCTGCTCCGGCGAGCGGCGGGGGGTTACTGCTCTGGCATCTCAGCTGCTGAGTCAAAGCGGGAGAATGCAAGAGTCACCTACTGCGTCACGCTGGTTTGTAACCGAAGGTAGCCTACAGCCAAATTAGAGAAGAAATCGAGAGGTTCTTAACAGAAGGGCCTGAGCTTATGAGGCCACGGTATGATTGCACAATTCAGTGCACCCAGAGCAAAGGGAAAATGTCATTGCCCAGAAATAACCACAGCATGAAGAGCCCCGACGGAGACACACACTCATCGCTGTGGATGCCCCCTTCCCGACGCAGCAAGTGTGGGTGTGTTATCCAGCTTTCCCCACTGACCAGACTCTCCGAAGGGCCTACCAAAAAAGCACAATACAATCGAAGCTGGAAATGAGGAAAATTCCAAGCACATGAGCAGCATCCCTGACCACTTGTCTTCTTCCTGCAGTGCTAAGGGCTGGGGTGCGCAGAGCACACCCTGCCTCGGGGGCTCAGGAAAGGGAGGAGGGAGCCAGGAGACTAGAGAGAGCTGGGAACTGAAGCTGCCTTTCCTCCCTGTCCACCTGTAATAGAAGTTGGGCGAGTTCAGACCACAGAATGCTGTATGCAGAAGCCCACCCTGATTGCTGCTGTCACTGTGACCTGATGTTGAGAGATTTTTGACCCATAGGCAGTAGCTCACATGTCACCTGTGCAGCCTTAACTGCAGAAGAGAGAGGGGAGGAGTGGGTCTGTCCTTTTTAACAGCAGAACAGGGCTACTCAGAGCCTGGTGGAGTGTGAAGCCCATCTGCTCTCTCTGCCCCCGCTACCAATCCTGTCCTCTGCTACGAACACGGCACCAGCGCACATCTGCTCCGGCCTCCACAGCTGGTCCCGTTCCGAAACCTCAGCTCAGCCTCACGCGGCTCCCAACCCCACACCCCATAGATTAGTGGTCTGGGAGGCACATCTCCCCTCGGCGTGTCATCTCTGGGCAGGGGGAAGAGCGAGATAAATTTATGTCTGTATGAGCCCCGTACGTACATCTCCTCCTCTCCAGGGGAGTTTGCTCTCCTCTTTAACCTCTGCAGCCTGCTGGCACTGGAGGCGGATGATGCAGTTTGTAGAGGTGCAGGCACTTCGCTCTCCCCCTCCCCCTGGAATCTTCCTCTCACTTGTGGTCCTTGGGATTCACCCAATGTTTCTCAGAAAAAAAGAGGACCTCAAGACAAGTATGCATTTAATAAGCAGTGAGACAAATAAGCTCCAGTTATCCCAGCAGAATTACAACACCAGAGAACAATTTTCTGCATTCCTCCGAAGGCCTGAAGGAACCCAATTGCCTGCTCTCAGCCTAAATAGGTACCAGACACCAAGTGCTCCATAAGCAAACAGAGCCCCCAAAGTGCAAAAATGAAATAAGTAAAAAGCTTCACATTACATATAAACCAGCCGTTTGCACCTTGTTATTAATGGTCTTGACTACGACCTTTAAACCCCGCCTTGCTCAGAGTCATGGAGCTACGAGCCTTGGCACCCTCGCAACAATTCCAGGACAAGGAGCAGGGAATAAACACGCCCGGGCAGCGCCGGAGGAGATGCGGGAAGGAACTGGCCAGTGACAAACCCGGCCCGGGCACCGCCCCGGTGCAGCAGCCAGGGCTCCCAGGTGACCATCTCCAGCTCGAACTCGTCAGCACACCCTCGGTGACCGGGGCTTCTGACAGCAGGAAAGCTCCTGGACGTGACATCAAATGGCCAGTAGCCCTGAGCCATGGACTTCAAGGACTTTAAACAGAACCAGCCAATGTTAGAAAGCTGTTTCAGTAACAAATCGTGCTTACGTGCTCTCTCCAGATGCGTATCCGTCCTGAACCACAAAGATATTTTAGACACTTCTCATTAAAATCAGTGGTAAGGTAAGGCCAATTCACAGAATTCAGCAGCCCGACTGCCTCACAAACCAGCATCTCCTCCTTTCCCGTCCTTTTTGGAGATTACTTCAGGAACAGTAAGAGGTTGGCAGGGAGAGATGCAGCATTCCTCTTCCTGGACATTCTGATCAAAAGCTACCCTGCCATGACATGGTGAGACACTGCAAGAAACGAGATCACCCCAACAATCCCACCTGAAACTCCAATCCTGCCTAAACAAATTAAAGACCATCTCATTACCCTGCTTTACAAATAAACCTATTGGCATCGGGTGCTTAAATATATATAAAATAAATACATATATAAACATATATACATGCACACACGCAACTTCACTGCACATGGACCCTCCTGGTACCAGCACAGCTCGGACCGTGTGGCGAGTCCCTGCTCCCAAGTGGCAAAGAGTGTTCCTATAGCCCCAGCACTCCTGCCAGGAAACCCTCCAGAGAGCTCCTCCTTCCGCAAGAATTACTGGCACTCCTAGAGCGACAGGAAGGTTTTCATTACACCGCCTGCTGCCAGCTCTCCTTTCAGCACAAGCCCAGCCCCTTTCTGTTACTGCTATGTCAGGGGAGGACAGTGAGAGAAAGCAGCTCTTGGGATGATACATGGGAGGCAGCGCTTCATTTATAACCCCACACAAACGCTGGAAAAGGTTCAACTTTAAAAAGCATTAGGTTGGTTACCTTACGGGCCCCTGCGGACCGAGAAGTGAAATTACATGAGCACAACAGATCTATTAATCACCACGGTGATTCCACGGCGAGAGGAGCCCCAGTGACACGCGTTCGACTGGACAGAAAGCTGAGGAAATTACCTACTAGTAGTCAAGCAACTCGAAAAAAATTTGGTACTACCTTTCTGTAGAGCTCCCCTCTTGACTCCTCAATGAATTCAAGTATTTAACTTGGATTAAAGCCCAGCCAATAGAACACACAGCGGAGAGTAACACCAGCATTCCCACCTGAACACGGGTGCTTCCTCCCAGCCAGAGCTACAAACCTGCTACACTGACACGAGCTGCACGGGTGACCCTGATCCACAGCGCTCTGGTTACAAGGTAAAGAAGGATTTGGGCGGGATTAAAAAAAAAAAAAAAAAAGATCAGTCTTCTCTGTCAAGACAGATTATAGGTCAACTCAAACTGACCTGTAATTGATTGATTTAGGTATTATTTCAGAGAACGCAGTAGGCCACAGCAAGCTTCTTCCATCCAGGATTCAGAAACTAGAATAATTTACACCACCTTTGGAAGAAGCCATCAGCATCACAGCTTACACCAACCCTTCACAAACATCAGCGAAGACTAAACACGCACAGTCTTCCCGGTTATCATGGGTAAGTGTATCTGTAAAATATAAGATGATGGACAGCTTTTTATGTGCTCAGAATTCACATTTATCCACAGGCCCGTACTATTTTTATCACTTTCAAGAAGCCTTTCCTAACATGACTCTGCTTCCTCACTACTGAGCAGCCGACCTGAACGTGAAAAAGGAGGGAGTGGAAGTAAAAGCAGGGAGTGGAAATGGAGGTCACACCGATTACCTCCAGCCACTTGGCGGTCACGGCCATCTTTTCACCTCTGCAGTAAACAAACCCTCGCGGCTGGTCCGTAGGCGAAGCAATTCCTTGGAAGAGCGCTCCACATCTCACGTCCTCTTACCAACAGGGACAGCACTCGGGACTGACACTGGAAAGCTCAGGTCTCCCAAAAAGACTCCCATGCAGACCTCACAACCACTTTTGGCAGTTTCAGGAACCATCCCATTCTTCAAGGCAAAGAAGTTTGAAAGACAAAAGATGCACAATTGAATCTAAAGAAATTACGGTATGAAATAAAGGAGTTTACACCACCAATTCCTTGCGAAACGCAAGCTTATGCGCACTACAATCAATATGAAACAGGTGCTTAAGAAGTCAACAAGATTCAATGTGTAAAGAAGCAACCTTTTAATAAAGAAAGCAGAACCATACTTTGCTGTTAACAAATATTTTGAAAAAGCCTTATAAAATCAAATCTAAGCCAATTATCTGGTGCATCTGCAGCTGAGAAGGAAAGATCAACACTCCAAGCACCTGCTCAGTTTGTGTCCTCCCCTTTCTTGCACAGGAAGTATCGGCTTCCAGTTGTACAAGCGATTAAGGGAACAACACGGTATTGCTGGACAAAACCTGTTTTCTTAGATGACTACAGACTAAGGCCAAAGAAGAAATTCATACACTAAGCACCATGGCCAACATGGAAGCCTGTCAAAAGATCCCAGTTTGAACAGCACAGCTTTCTTCCCGTGTCTGAGAGTCAGCTCCAGAGGACGCAGTCGCGCTGGAGTCGGCTGATGCCAGATACTGGGCAGCAGAAGGACGTCGATCTTTTCCATCATGAAGGGTGAAAGAAGAGTCCCAGAGCACTGGAAGAAACAGAACACAACAACAAATTAGCTCAGTTTCAAACCCAACGTGCTTTTACAGGCTCAGGGTGTGAACAAACCACCACCCTGTAGCTTTCCCTCAAGGCAACAGAGCCACAGTCCCCTCAACGCTGATGTCACAAAATAGGCTCAGAGTAAACAGCAAATATTAGCCAAGATACAAAAAGTAGAATGAACCCTCTGGGAGCCAGATGCCCAGCCTTGAACACTCACCCCTGCTGTGGTCCACTCAGCCGGACGCCAGGACGCTGGGAGCACTCACAGGCCACAGCACCCGCAGCACCTAGGCAGGGGCAGAGGGAGAGGGGTCAGCCCGGAGCCCGTCCCGCCACAGCCCCCGGAACCCACCCTGGCGCCGGCCAGCGGCCCTTCCTGCATCAATTATGGGTCGTCGACTCAGACGTGTGAAAACCGAATAGACCATGCACCGGGAGCGGCCCCTGCTCCCAGATAGGGTCCACATTCCAGATGCCATCCAACCAGCTCCAGAAACAAAGGTCAGGCTAAAGCAAAGGGTACAGACACCCCGCACCTTCCCAACCCAGCCCCCAGGGACCCCGCCGGGACGTGCGCTATCCTCGCACAAGCCCTCTTTTCACGAGGCAGCGAGGGCAGGACTCATTTCCTTTGAGGGTTTTACTTGGGCCCTCCTGGATTCTATCATAACCTCAAATATTACATTAAAAAGGCTTTTAGAACACAACATTCGCAGCAGCGCAGGAGCTTGTCCTTGCAGCCAGCTTCTCCCCTGCCTGCCTGCGTGTGGCACCTTCCCATTAAGTGCAGGAGTTAAGATGTAGATTAGCGAGGCAAGAAACCTTTGCCCTTGGCATCGACACTCAGCTGTGACAGGAAACCTCGGGCTTTTTTTTTGCTCCGAAGTGTAGAACCACTCATTGCGCATTGGCAGGGAAGTGCACATCTCCAAACTATACACATTTTCCCTTAGATAAGCAAAAGACTCAAGTGTTTATAAATACAAAAAGTTCAGCAGCTGGCTAAAAAGTTAATTCTCCAGTCTCACTTAATGAGCTTTGGGGAAAATGGTAGGGGGATTTGTTCAGAGAGCAAAGCAGAGTGTCACAGAGAGCAGGACTCGCCCCACGGGGCTCTGGTCAGTCCTGGTCTGTGTCTCTAGACGGCTGCTGTCGACGCAATGGCGAGGAATCCTCTAACCGGGAGCTACGGAACGACCAGGATGAGAAGTGTTTTCTCCCAATCTTGCAGTCACAAGAACTAGGCAATTTTTAATTTCAGTCCCATGACTTCTTTTTTTTTGTTGTGCAAATATCAAGCGATCCATATTAAAAACACTCTGGAACATGGATTGTCTTAGGATTTTGTCCAATTCCCTGAACGAGGAAGTTGTTTTCAGCAGGAACACTGCTGGAATATTCTTTCAATATTTTAATGTTAACTAATACTGCACTATTCCGATAGCGTAAGGTTCAGACTTAAAAAATGGGGCTCTTTTGCTTGGAAGGTAAGCATGTAGTTGTTTTCAGGACTATTTACAGCGCCTGCTGTCACGCTGCATCTCTGGTTTTCCTGAAGGCAGACTTGTTGGGGTCGTTGTAAGTTATTACAGAAGGAATTGTACAACATCGCTTCTGCAAGATGAGATAGAGCTACCCAGTTCTCCATCTGTGCAATTATTAAAAAATTAAAAATTCCTACCGAGTGGAAAAATAATCAGACCCTTTTGTCTGCAGTTTCATCAGAAATTATTTTACGCATCGAGCGTTCTTCAGCTCGCTCAGTGAACTGTCGAGATGCCATCCCTTTTGCGTCCCTTCTGCCCCTCACTGAGACAGTTCTGAACAGCAAGTGCCTGGACACGGAGCTGTCTGAGGATCAAGAGTGGGGCGATCCTCCGTGAGATCAGAAATCCTGCTGGAGTCAACAGCAAGGCTGAGCTTTTGCCCGCCAAGAGCACCGTCCCGGCCGGCACTCGCTCGCCTGGAGCAGCTCTTTGTGAAAGGGCATTACAAGACGCCCACAGACCCCCAACCCCGCC
>NW_009713776.1:0-16498 GCF_000703405.1 Apaloderma vittatum | reverse complement strand
TGCCGCCGGTGCCAGCACCCCGCTTGGTGCCGCCGCGCTGTGTACCTTGGAACCAGCCAGCGCTTCATTGTGATTTTTGGCCACTCAGAACGTTTTTAGCAATTTGCCAAGGTTTATCCTGTGATTTATTATGGAGGAAACAAACTCAAGCACTAACAAATGAAAATATGTAAACGCAGCTTCTCGAGGCAATAGAAAGGTATTCGGCTTCCCAAAGCCCTTTGGAGACGTGCAGTTCACTGCAGGTTCAGCTGCTGCAAACAAGTCTGGTTACGGGGCAACTGAAATGTCACCGAAGGAGTCGTATTTTAGTCTCTTAGACATTTACAGCAAAAAATTCCATACACACGGCACCTCCCAGCTGTCATTCCTAAACTCACGTTCTAGATTTGCTGGAAATTCAACAACCCAAAAATTCATCGGAAGTGTATTTCCTATCACTTTTTCGCTAAGGCCAAAGCACTCCAGGTATCTGCCATCTACAACTTTATTATCACAAATCACTATATTAAATAAGTAAAAATGCAGCAGCATGAAAACACACTTGAAATAATAAAATCCACAGGTAAACAAAAAAAAAAATCATTTAGAAAGCTTAAAGCACTGGAATTACCAGAGAGAGTGCTTTATACAGCGTTAGCAGCCACCACAGCACTGCCTAGAGTTCTAATCCTGAAGGAATTACCAATGAAATCGGTAGTGTTAGTTTGATACCGAGTATCATTGCTTCCTGAAAGTTTTCTGAATGTTTCTTACAAATTTTCTTGATCTCAGCCATAAGACTAACTGATAATTAAAATAAGCAAGAATATTAGTCATTAATGACTGGGAGTTAACATTGATTCTATCTAAAACAGAATATTGGAGGGTGGTTATTTCCTTCTAAGCTGTCGTACTCAAGAGATCAGCAGAGAATTCACTTCTTGTCTGCTCATCTCAACGCACGGTCTCCACTTTTACCAGCATGGCACCAGCCCAGCGAGCAGCAAGAACCCTCCGGTCCGTGCCTGTCACCACTGTGACTTGGCTGCTGGAACCAGGACACGCAGGCTTCATCACCTTTCCAGCTGAAGAGACACTATCTGTCCTTTCCTACAGAAAATACGTGAAACAAACCTGCTGCCAAACGACCAACCCCTGGGAGTTTTCCCCGCCTTGGACATGTCACTTGATGTTCAAACTGCTGTCACGCAAAGCCAACTAACTTGTACAAAGTCTTTTTTTTGGTTTGAGAAACCCAGCAGAGAGAACTTCACCAAGCGAGTCTTTGTTAGCATAACATCTGACCTTGTATCTCTCTGGAAATCACACAACTTTGCTAATGCAGCCCTTACAGAATTAATCAAGCAGATAGACCCTAGTTGCTACGAGCCCAGCCAATTATGAGCAGCACTGAAATTTGTCACTGGCATGTCCAACTACATTTTCCAACATAAAGATCAACAGAACCGTGTGGAAATGAGGCCCCGCTCTCAGACCTGCCTGACTTGGACACTGCAGGCTACAGGCACTCGCAAAGCCAACGCTTTTAGGAACTGCGTATTCTTAAGACAGAGAGACTCACCTCCCCGGGCTCTGTTACCTGCCACATTTTAACGCCTTTCGCCCTCTATTTTGATTAGCAAAGCTAGAATAAATGACTCGCTGAGGGTTCAGAGCTCTTTGCTTGCCTCTGCTCTGCTGCACAAGATCCGCAGCTCAACAAAGGCCAAACACCCTGCACGGCTCGGCCCCAGCAGCGGTGAGGGGAAGCTGCGACGTGGTTTCTCCCCCTGCTGAAGCCAGAGCACAGCTTTCTGAGCCTGGGGCAAGACAGCAAGGTTACAGGCAGCAGCAATGCTGACAGATAAGCAAGGAAAAGAAATCTTAAAAAAAGCAGAGCGGAGAGAAGGAAAAAGGAGATGGGCAGTGAAGGCACCCACAGGAACAAACCGCTCAGCAGCAAATTCAGGTGTATTTAAAGCAGCACGAAGAGAGAGAAAATAATTCATGCCCCACAAGCATGAGACTGACTGGAGCCTACTTCACCATGGAGCTCACAACTCCCAAACGTCCCCCAAGTTACCTAAGCAAGGCCCAGGAGAGGGACAACACTTACAGCTTTAGCAAAAACGACCATCAGCTCGGGGAACTGGTGCGTCAGGAGGGCAAGCATGGCCGAGAAGGAGCACAGGCCTGCTGTGAAATGGATGAAAAAGGGAAGTTCCTTCTGCGGGTAAACGGAGACGTCGTGAAATGCTGAAAGGGAAAAAGGAAGAATATTGACATCTGGTAATCAAGGGCAGTTTTCTGAACTGTTTACACAGTCTTGGAACTCGGTTCTAGGCTTTGAGAAGGAGCACGCGCAGACTGAAGACGCCCATGCAGCACGTAATAGAGCCCAGTGCTTAAACTGCTCAGAAAATTTTCCCCTACATTGAATGTTTGTCTTCATTATTAGCAGTCATCACATCCCTCTCTCCCCCATTTTCTTTTTCCCTTGCATGGGCTTTATATTTGAAGCATTTCATCAGGCTTGGGTTTTGGTATCTACTCTCTCACCAGGAGGGAGGGAAGGACTGCAAAACTCGCAGCCTGTCAAAACTACCTGGACCCATTTAAACATTTCAGACGCTTTCAACCCCCCGAAGCATTAATAACGTTACCTGAAGAGAACAGCAGATCTCTCCATCCCCTAAGCAGCCCAGCAAGTACAAAACAACCATCCCATTATATATACATGCAAGGCAGCTCCTTAATAATTTTCAAAGATTTCTGGCTGGTAGGCTACAGTAAATTTTTTCAGAACAGCTGACAGAGTAGACCTCAAAGAAAACAGTACCGGGACTAGGTTATAAATTCTGTACATAGCAGCTCCTTGCAATTTCCAATCTATGGTAACAAAACCAAAAGGCAGCGATTAGACAGGCCAAGGGCTCGCAGATGGAGCTTTCAGCACTCAAGACACTACGACTGGTTACTAGCTGAGGACCTGTTTGGGGAATTTACAGTTACTTACTGGCCCTGAAAATCTGCAGCTCTGACTCCTACCCCATGATTTTAAAGGTTTTTTAATGAAGAAATAAAATAGTTTCTATAGACGTAAGTAATCATGCAGGAAATTAAAATAAATTCAGAAGATGAGGACAACTAAAGATAATTCTGTGCTCACTGCCCTTTGAGAACGGTTACCAGTCAGATGAATACAGGACTTCTGAATCTCTGATTTGGTCAACATTATTTTACACAGATAAATTTAAAAAAACAGTCAAGATTTCTCAAGGAAGTACTGCAATAAAAGTGCTGAGATGATTTTATTTATGGGTAGTTTTATATTTAAAACATAACAGGAATGCGTGACTGATCGTGTTGAAATATCTGCATGTGTTGGTGTTTAATTATGCTGGAAAGTCTACAATTTAGGGTTAGTTGCTAACCAAGGAATTCCTTGTGCAATATCCTGCTTAAGTGAGAAATGAGTAATTTAAAGCAGTCTGGGGGCAAATTTAAATTACACATTTTAAATATAACTTTGGGCTTTTAAATAGAAACGTGTATGTGTAGTTTTCCTTTCCACAGCTGTGGTCTCAGCGGGTCTGCTGGTGCTTTTGCAGTAGCCCTTTCCAGTCCCATGGGACTTAGGTTTCCTCACGATGCAGAAGTGCACTCCCAAAGGAATTCTATTAACATGTGCAATTAACAGTCCAAATCTAGTCTAAACTAATGTTTTCCTAAATAAGGTGAGCGTGGGTCCTAGTGATTTAGTTTGTCTTACCTAAAGCAAAAACCATGGAGGCTCTTAATTGCACAAAGTAATCTTGAAATAACAGCTGCAGAAGACGTAACTTTCCAGCATCAAGGGTTATATGTGTATATATTATATATTAAATACCCACAGGGATAAAAAGCTCCAGGGAGCAGATAAAAACGTGCCAATGAATTAACGACAGAAAGCAACACACCTTCTGTGAAGCTATGGATTAAGCCAGGGCCCTCTGCAAGACCACAGACAGGTCCTGCCTGGTGCCCGAACGCGCGACTGGAACGACAGCTCAGTCCTTGCTGAAAGGCAAGTGCTCCTCTGCAACAGTCTGGCTTCTTTTAAAGGAGCAATTTAAACAACTGATCCAGGCTGTTGTTCTCGAGCTTGGTCTGAAGGCAGCACACACAGGCTTCCCTCTCTGAAGGACTTGCTCTGTTATTACAGAATCAAGCCAACGTTTACCACATGCACATGTCAAGTGCTTCAGGATCGGTTGGGGGGGACATCAACAAATACCTGAATCCCCTTCACAGGAAGCTCAAACTACAGAAAAAATCCCAGGAAGGTAAATACAGCATACCACAAGCTGAACATGTCCTCAGCTGATGTTTTATTATCAGCACTGCTTAGAAACCACTTACTTGGCAACAGTTCTCTGTCCGCTGTTTCTGTGCAGCTCGGGTAGGGATAGAAAAGGTGGCCTTTCTCTAACGGGTACGGGATCATCCGAAATGCTGAGAGAAGAGTGAGCGACATTCGATCAGTATCTAAACCGAGCAATCAGCTTCTCACAAAGAGAAGCAATCCCGTTTCAGGCGAATAAAGGCAGAGAGTCTACTGTGCAGGAAGAAACAAAGTCAGGAGAGACACTTACTGCCTTCCCATGTGCAGTGCAGCAGATTTAGAGCCCCTTCTATCCTCTTCCAGTGCTGGAGGTGAAAAAAAGCATACGCTACTGCCTCGCTGTCCCCTCGCTTCAGGATGTGCTCTGGAGGTAGCACTAAGCTCTTCATTTCTAGTAAATACTGAAAGGAAAAACAGCACGCTTGGTTACATGGGATGTTCCAAAATCTTTAATCGTAAAGCATAAACGATCATTTGAGACATCACTGAGGCCAACACACAACTTCCACCTGTTGAGAAAGAGCCCATCCCCACCCAGGGCAGCCAGCCTGCACCCCTCTGGGGAGTGAAAAGCAGCCAAACAAGTAACTGTGCATGACACTTAAACTGGGGTTTTCACACACCAAGTATAAGGAAAAAAAAACAAAACAGAACATCTTCAAAAATAAAAATACATTCTTGCGGAATGTGCAAAAAGCGTACCACCACCGCTATACTACCAAGTTTAGGCTAACAAAAAAACCAAGCCAACATTTTTTTTTGCTCCTCATTTCATCACTGAAAGTTTCAATGTAGGTGGCGGAGTTCTTGTTGGCTCTCAAGTGTGAGTTGCAAACCATCAAGTGTCAGTATGCTAACCAAAGGAAGAATTACAAACCAAACCCAGGGAAATCTGGTTTTAATGTGGTTTTGCTGGATGACCACAAAGTATCTCTGATTTCAGATTTTTTCGATTTCAGCCTTCTCCCTACACCAGTGGAGTATCTGATGCAGAGCACAGAAGGGTCAAAGAGCACAAGGATTAATCATTTTCCATTTTCCTTGAAACACAGGACATGCAATTTTGTTTTCTCATGGTGCATTAAAAAAGACAGGTATTCATTTGAACTTAGCTTTTAAAGCAGATGAGTAATTTTTACAAGAATGAAATGACAGTTTCAGCTCTAGCCTCTACCTGTGAGTTGTCCTCCCCTGGCATATAGTGTCGCATCCAATAACAGCCAAAGCTAATCCACACCTTTGATCAACGTAGCCGGCAATTCCTTTCACTGTCTCCCAAAGTGTAAGAATGCAGCTAACTCGCCGATTTATTTCAGCAGATGCCACAAACTATGAGATTATTTACTAATCCCGTTTGAGGACTTAACTTTTCCCATTCAGATTCTTGAAGGAATGTAGGAGGGGTTGTGCCCCGGCCAAATAAAGCACATTTACTGCCTGGCTAGGTCCTTCTCCGAGTGCCTTGGGCCTACGCTCCGGAGGGTAATATTCTTGCTAATCCTCCCTAATCCTCTTCGATTTTTTTTCCCCCCCAATTTTTTTTTTTAAACACAGTAAAGGATCACTCACACAGGGGCTGCTGTGGGAAAACGGTCTCAAATATCTGACCCCTGACCTGACTCCTCACGCGCTGCGCAGCGCCCAACAGCGAGGGCGGCACCAGCGGGGTAGCCCCACCGCGCGTCCGTGGGACGGCTGTTCCCTACGGCACCAAACGTGGTCACAGAGCCCTAATTTAAATGGCTTCCAAGTGCCGTTTTTCTAAAATAAAACTCCTTCCTAATTTTCCAAACCAAACCCACTCTTGTGAAAGCATAACTCAAAGAGACGCAAACGTTATTTTATTTTCCTTGTGCAAAACGCAGTTACATGCAAAGACAACCGCTTGCATGAGATGCAAGAATGAAGGGATTTCTACTTTACGCACTCGTTTATTTTCAGCCCATGGGACAGACAAGACTGCAAATTCCAAACCCCGATTCCTCCCCGGCAACCCAAGGAGAAAGCTGCTGCACTCGTCTGCGCCCTCGTTCACTTGTTTGCAGGGACTGAGCATCTCGGAGCCCTGAACAACGAACACCAATGAAATTCTGCCCTGTCATCTCACAAATCGGTGTTTCAAGGCAATACTGTAATTAAAAAAAATCATGAAGAAGGCTGGATGGACACACAGTGACAGGAGAAGATTGAATTAATGCGACCTGCAATCAGTTTCCGTGGCTGGCTGCAGGACTAAAGGACACATTTTGCAAACAGCCTGGCTGAAATGCTATCTAACTTCTTTACAAAGGTACGTGAGGCTCCTGAAATAACTGAAGGATACACAAAATAAAAGAACTTTTAGGTAATGATAATGCGTTATAATCTTCTTCCCCTAAAGGCAGAGGCTAAAGCAAAATCTGTCTGAGACTGTCTGAAATGAACTTGCTGCGCTCTTGATCAGTCATGCAAACAAGCAGCAATTTCTGCCAGCAATTAGCTCTCTGGGTGCACATTCTATTGGATTGGACAGGCAGACAGAGCCCAGCGGCCGGATAATTCGAGCCTTCACAGCCACAGCCACCGGGACTCCACGATCATTTGCAGAGGATTAGGCCCAGCGCTAAGCCAGCCTTCTGCAGTCAAGGTCCCAAACCGAAAGCAGCACCAGCTCTGGGACAGGGAAAAGCAGCGCAAGGTTTTCCTTTCGCCCAGCGCTCGGTGCAGTCTGACTCTCGGCCATCATCACCTGTTGCAAACAACTAATTCTGGCCACAAACATTACGACTTAAGCCCTAGTGGGTTTAACAACTCAAAGGCTGGAGTTATAACCAACTTCCAGAAAACATGGCGCTAGAAAGGCTCCAGTAACAAGGGGACAACATAAAACATGACTTTTTTCAGAAGACAGTAAAAAGTGGTCCAATAGGAAATAAAATCCTCTTACCTTTGGAACATGAGGGTTAAACTCCACAGCTCTGTGAATTGCTTCCACAGCGTTGATTTCTGCTGTACTAAGCCCTCTTTTGGAGGCAGTTTCTGGGGAGAATCTGAAGGGAAAAACTCACACTGACCAAAAGCAATAAATAATAAATGCTAACCGGGTGTCAAGTGAAATGCCAACATCAACTGCCCCAGACATCCTGCACCCAACCCACAGAACAACCAATCGCTGAACAACACAAGCGAGATACTGAAAATTATTTGATACCAAAGCACACGGGGGTACAGGGCTCCCAAAAACATCTTCACCCCATTCACTTCATGGATGCTTCAAAGAAACTTCAACCTGCATTTAACTACACACACATGTATCTACGGAAACAGAAATAATAAACCTAACTTGCTTTTAGAAATAGAACTGTTACATACTAGATCTAGACCTCTAATTCGTGTTTTACAGCACAGCCCAAGATTAGCAACAAACCACCGTTTTCACAACCGTGCTTGCTCACCTTTCTGAAACAGCTCTGGCTTTTAGCAGGGCTGCTGTGTAACAGATCGCTGCTGATTTTGGAAGACTGATATCTACGATAAAACAAAATAATTAAGCTGTAAGATTCCTAAGGCAAGACAAACATTTTCAGCCCACATCCTTTAAGCTTACAGATATCTACTTGGGTGTACCAGACAATGAATGTAACATCTGGAACATTTCAGCTACGATTAGAAACTCTGAATTTCTTTGCACAGTCTTCTGTCTGGTCACCAGTCAGCCGCGGATTAAAAACTCACAGTTGTAGTGAAGTGGTAAAGAGTAATTTTTTCTTCTAAACATACCAAGAGACCGACACTGAATTCAAAGAGATCCACATATGTAACTCCACACTTGAGAACAGTGTACTTCTGTATTAACCCATGAAGGTTTAAAACAAGCTTCTAATCTTTACCTAATTTTGCAACTGCACACACACCCAGAGTTTTATATGAGGCCGAAAGAGTGACTGACTAGAAGCTGACCGAAAAAGATCACACTACAGACAGGCAGACAGACTTTAACGAAAATGCAACTTCAACTATTTCCCAGCTCCACAGGGAAAAATTCTTTTAGTTGTAGGTTTTGTAGAACATCCGAGGCCAAGTTTGAGCTGACAATTACAGATTAGAAGGTTAACACTCCACAGTACAAGTTTACTTTAAAAGCAGACAAAGTCTGGGGTCTAATTCCCAAGTACCATGTTGTGTATAGTCAGATGGCTCTTGCTTTTTTTGTAAATCCCATCCTGGGCTTGTCCATCACTTAATAGAAGTCTGGCTGTCGTGTCAAGCAAAACACAGGGGCGCTACAGAGAGTTTGAAGCTCACACTCGTTTTTCCAGATGCTGAGAAAAAAATCAGCAACGCTTTAAGAAAGCGTCACCATTCCTGATGTTAACAAAAAGAAGCACCAGGAGAAGAGCAAACAGCTTTCTTAATTTACTAAGAGCCCACATAGAAGAACGCAGATGGTGGAAGCCACAGGAGCAGGCTGCAAGGATGGCCGTGCGCAAGGGGCACGGCATTTGGGCAAGAATATCACACTTTTGATTCCCTGAATCACTGAAGAACAGACACGAGGGAACACACTGGCTTCTCGAGGGCAGAGAACGATTGCCACAAACCCTGCTTCCGCGTCCCCCTGCTCGCAGGTGATTGAAGGGACAGCTTCGACAGCTGCCCACTGTGATGTGGGCATTATCTAGGTGGCAAAACACTAGTAAGTGTGCATTTTATTAACCGTTATCTAGACTTGCACAACACTTGAAACATATTAGTTGAGGTGGAAAGTGAAGGCAAAGGATGGCCAGTTAACGGCCCAAAGCTCCTCATCACTGGCACGGAGAATGCTTCCGCGCTGCTAATCCCCGGCGAGCAACCTCGGTACTACAGAATCACGAGGCCAAGTCTGCAAGATGACAGAAGGAAAAACTACCTTTTCCATCTCATTTACATCAACTACTTAGGGGCATATGTGCTGACTGAAAAACGCTGATGAATTTAGGCATAACCAGGGATGCAGAAGAGATTAAAAAATTAAAATAATCCTTGAATTGAAGCAAAGCGAGCTCCAAGGTTTCTTTACAGATTAGAAGTAACTTCGAAACATAAAAAGTAATTTGTATGCAATTTAGCTTGCCTGGATTCGACCTCATCATTCAAAAGAAAAACCCTGACTTACACTCTGGAAGGGCCCACTTGTTGCCGCCAAAGGGAACGCAGCCGACCAGCTGGGATCGCGGGCAGACAGCTGCTGCTGGCCAGGCTCACCCTGCCCACCTCACTCACACTCAGACAACAGCCCCAGTATCTCCCAGCAGGCAGATCTCTTACCGTCGTACTTGGCTAGAACCGCCTGGACATCTGCGTAAGCCTGTAACTCCAGCAGCGCCTCCAGAAGGTTCTCATGAATATTCAGCATGCTGAGAAGTGGAAACTCTTTCATCAGCTGCAAGTCAGGAAAGAGAAATAAATCAAGCACATAGAGAATTGCTCTCAAATCCCTGAAATCCGTAGAAATCAGTACAATAATTAAAGTTATCGCAGTGTTCTCCTCTTTCACAGTGGCAGAAGCTGGCACGTAAGCAGTGTGCACAGAATGGCATCATTTTTACCTTTCTGCCCTAGACCCACCTACTGGGATAAAAGCTGCTGAGGTTCATAAAACGCGCCCTCAGCCCAAATTTGCACAACTCCCACCGTGAGCTGGTTTGGTCAGTAATATTTTCCTAGGGGCAAGTGAAAGAAGAATGGTGATGAAATCTGAAGTTGGCTATTTTGACAAGTCAGTCACTGAGTCAAGCAGGAAGCAAAGCTCACAACAGAACTGAGAAGGTACATATATGAATCAAAAAAAAGTTCTGAAAAAGACATGAATCATGATAGGCAAGTTTCCTTGGAAAATAATTCTATTAGATTAATTATGACGCCTAGAAAGGAACATTAAACCATTCACTAGGATAATGTCACTGAAAACAAGAGTTGCTCTCTTTTTTATTTTTACTTACATCTCTCATCATTTTTACTGCTTCTCGTATTCTTCCCAGTTTCCTTGCACACATGGCTAGTCTCCTTTTCACATATACCAATACATTGGTGTCTCTTCCTGATTACAAAGACACACAAAAAAATTAGTCCAGCACTTTCAATCCTTACCTCTCCTTCCCTTTCCCTCAAAAAAATCCCACAAAACACCAAACCCAGTAAAAATCCCACCACCTTTCTCCTACCCACACATAAAAGCATAAAACCATTACTACTGCTGTCCCAACCTAGACTCATCTAGACCAACGCTAGCAACCTTAAAAATGACCTGAAAAATCCTGGGTTTTTTCCAAAATGTTGGGCAGAATACAAGAAGGTGCTACTGATTCACACCAATTGCTTCATTAGGCTGCTTTGCTTCTCCACACCCGAAGCAACAACGTCCTGAGCCTCGGTCAGACAGCCCAGGACAGCCCCTCAGCGCAGGTGCCACAAGCACGGCTGGAACAGCAGGAACCGCCTCCCTGCCTTGGGAATCCAACCAGAACCACTACTGACAGCTTTAGTCCCACATTTCTGCTCAAACAAAACCCAGAGTTTACATGATTCAGGAGTCCTTACTCAGCTGTGCTTCATGCTGGGGGCTTTGGGCATGGCAGTTCTGAGACTTCCTGTAAATCATTTCTCCTGCTTTCAGAGCCTGCTTGAAATACTTCTCAGCATCTACAATAGTTGTTGCTTCTTCCTCAGCCAGGAGGACATATGCAGTGGCACAGCTGCAATAAAGGAAAAAAAAAAATCACTAATTATTCCAAGGGGCAGAGTTTACTATGTTAAATAAGTGTTAAAAGCATTAGAAATGGGCGGTCTTCACTTATGTTTAAAATCTAAGCACTGACAACATAACTACCAAAACACTGACTTGAGTTCAGCTGGTGAGTGCCAGGGAAACAGGAACCTTTTCCATTTTACAGAACACACACACACATTTGGAGAAAGAACAAAAGAAAGAATTGGAACTGCGAGTCAATATTTTCCTTGAAGTATTAAAAATGCTCTGGCAATTGTCTGGAGAGGCGTTTTCTGTTTGCTTTGCTTTTTTAAAACCAGGAGGAAGACGTTTTACACAAAACCAGGGAGACTACAAAGCAAAAGGGGCCACGGAAGTGCGTGAAATTCTTTGGTTTGGGTGAGAAGACTATTTTTAAATCCCTTGGGGGAGTGGCACCTGCGAGCTCCAAATACAGTATCACCACAATGTGCCATTTGGACTCTTCCACACCTGAACAAAACTTCTCATTTGTTATTGCTACCGATACAAAGATTTTTTTAAAAAAATCCTTCCCAAAGGAGAACAAAAGCCATTTTTTTATAGAACAGCTCAACACTTCATCACAACTGACAACGCCATGTGCAGTTCTCAGTCACCAAAGTCCCCTATTTGGAACTTTGCTAAAAGTAAATGATTAGAAGCAGAAGGTGACAGCCTGCTCGGCATCACTGCATCTCTCACACCAGAAATACAGCAATTGAGCTCATCCTCTGAACTTACTCATTGTTCAACTCCAAAGCTTGATACGCTGCTTTAATCCGGGCTTGGGGGTTTCTCTCTCGCCATGCTTTCTGCATAACTGGTACAAAAACAGGGAAAGGCCGGTGAGGGACAGAGACACAGGCGGAAAAGCTGGGAGCTGCCCAGGCCTCAGCTCCACATGAACACTCTCTTCCACTGGCAAATTCCTGTTTGCTAGAGGGTTGTTAGAGGGAAGCGTTTTAATTCCAGCGTTTCTACAACAACCAGCAGAATCTTGCAACTTCTCATCAAGTCCCAAATTTCATTTAAGAAAGCAACACCGCCAGGAAGATTATTCACTGACCATTGAAGACCTCCTACGCTGAGGAGCACGGGCAGCTTACATAACCAGGCAGATGTACAGTTTCTAAATTGCTACAGATTTTTGAAACATCTTCCAAGACATGCCAAAAGCTTGGCAGAAGCAACTGATAAACACAGGTTCTTGCACAGACCTGCACAGAATTTTAACCGAAGCTTTCAAACAGCGCTTCAAAGAAAACAATGCCAGAGAAAGCTGTGCCTTGCACGCACCTAAGGCTCATACTTAAATACCTCAGGCAACTACCAGATCATAAAGGGTTAAACAATTTCGCTTTAAATTTACAAAGCTCGTTCGGGTGGCATAACATGACAAAGGCAGTTCAAGACATCCTGCCTTGTTAGACAGTGTTCCAGGAAACGATTTTCATCCATTCGGAGGGGTCGCCCGAATTACAACTCGTCTGCACAGATGCGGTCCCACAGGGAGCGCGCAGGGTCGCTGCAAGGGCTCTCGGCTCCTCCCCGCTGCGCTTCCCTTGAAAACGCCAAATTGAAAAGCAACTTCTAGCAAAAGAGAAACAACATACTTGGAGCCACCATCTTCTGTGCAGAGCTAAGAGCTTCCACACCAAAGAACAGCTCTGACAGAATCCAAACCTTCCACTCACGGAGTTAGGTATCTGGCCTATCTCAAGTACGATAAGAAAACCGAAGGATCTATACATGTTTCTTTTGGAACAAAACCTTCTACTGTCCAGCAAGAATAACGTGGAAAAACGTTTGAGTTTTCTTTTGGAAACAAAATATTAGTCTTGGCTTAGCAAGCGAGACAATGCACTCCTTTCTGTGAAACAAAAACACATCGTTCACATCAAGCATGTCAGGGCCAGCCGACAGGGAACGCTTCCGGAACGTGACAAATGGACAATAGCTCGCGCTCGGCCTGACAATAACCAGGTAGGGAACGTTTTCTGCACTGAACATGTGGAACAACGAACAAAATCTGGCGCTGTGCTATTCATTACTAAGGTTTAAATGAGACCACATCCTTGGCTGTTGAGAATACAATCCAGGTTTTCAGTATCGTGCTGCTAATTATTTGAAAAGCGTGAGATCTTAAAACACGTCAGGATGCTGACAGCCTCAGAGTTAGTAGAGAAAGCACGTGTAAAAAACCATCTTCTCGCTAAATACATCTATTAAACCTCCTTATGAGAAAGGTTATTGTTTTGCAAAACATTTGACGTGACACCTTGCACCACCGTGAAGCGTATGGAAACCCCCCACTGGCCCCTCGACAGTCACACCCCGCACCCTGCGACCCCGGTACCTGTGTCCGAGGGCCGGAGGGCGTCTGTGTCACACGTGAAAAAGTTCTGATGATCTTGAGCAGACAAATTCATGTCATAGTACGTAAGAGGCTCCTTCCCCGTCACCCACATGTATCTTTAAGGGGAGAAATACCAGTCAGAGGCACTCTCAGTGAACAGCCACGCCGACACCAAGGGGGACGTCTGATGTGCCCGGCAGCTGAGGCCAGTGCTGAACGGTTCTATTCAAAGACTGCAGCTACTAACCACAAGTTACAAGTACTACTGGACCATAACCCATACAGGCTGTAAAGCTCCATAAAACCTGGGAACAGGCTTCCTAGGAAGCAGCCTTTCCTATGAAATAACACAGAGAGACTTACAATACAGCCCTATCAGTTTAGTAAAAGAGAGTTTAGGTTCAGGCTCACTGTCTCAAGCTCTGACTAAAGTTTTTCTCCTGCTTTACTCTTAAAAAGCCTGATGATGTTACCGTAATATTTGCATTCCTAACACTGAAACTGCCAAAGCTTGGAGAGATGATTGGCATCAATCACCCCCATAACCTTGCAGGTCTCGGCTGTCTCCTGACAGTACTAGTGCAAGCTCTGTGAAGAAGTCACGTGTATGTCCCTGGTTAATTTTAAAGACACGCAATGGAAACGGAGATATTTAATACCTGCTATACTCTGCCCCTCTGAAAAGATTGAGAGGATTTCTCCACACTTTGCACTCTGGGGGAAAAAAAAAAAAAAGTACTTTTAAAATTAAGGACACAGGAAATACTACCTTGACTTTAAAATGCAGCAATGCAAATGCAGTTGTACTTTCAAAAGCCGTTTTCATTTTATGGTTACACAACCTGAGCACAGTCATACAATCTTTTTCATAAATGCAGAGGCTAAGCCATTTAAAAGCCAGTCCACGCAAACCGGTGGCCTCACAGCACAAGGAAAGCTGCAGGGAGCCGGGGACAATCACCTGGCATGCTCTGCCTGCTCGGCTCACTCTCCCCGGCCGAGAAGGCGGCTGGGGCGGGGGGGCTGTTCTCCACGCCGCCGATGAGGGGCCTCAGGTGACTCACAGAAACCTGCTCAATGAAGGACGTGCCGTATTTTCGGAAATGCCACCACTCAAACACCTGTCACGGGGAGGAAAAAGCACCAGGAGTCTCTCTAGGCAACACCTTTCCAACATAAACATCAGAGACAGAAGAGCCAGTTGTTCACAGCCAGCACATCCTCCTGCAAAGGACCAGACAGAACTTATCTACACACAAATTAACGCTGGTGATTTGGTTTGGCCTGTCCTGTCCTGCAGGATCACACACATAACATGAAAAAGATTGAAACAAATTTTAGAACTTCTAAACACTTTCAAACAGTGCCTGCACAGGGAACCTGCACAGAGACCAGAACCTCAGGACAGGTGCAGCTTTTTAATTTCACAAAAATAATATAAAATAATACAACACAAGACAGACAGTTAGGCTGACATGTTCTGTCATTCAGAAAAGTCCAAAGAGAAAAGGCTGAATTGGCAGAAATCAAGGTCACTTTGGGTCAAAATCTCACCATCTCTCTCTCTGAAGATATTAAAAATACCTGCGTGTCACAAGGCCCCGAGCACGATGCCACACAGTCAGCCCTGGATCAACCTACCCGAGTACTTTCATTATTGCGCAGAAGGATGTGATGTTTGGACAAAGAGAGCTCTTTGGTAAGAAGCGTTACTACAAATGGCAGCTGGTCAATAACCGCTTTTTTCTCTTAGGAGCAACCTACGCAAAACGTCTCACAAGCGGAATCCATCCCCTTCTAGGCTTTCCTTAAATCCTTCAATCGGGACCCAAGCAACATTACTTAGAGCAAACAGTTTTTCTGACACATAAATAAGATTTCTTTTTTTTTTTTGGTGCCTACAAAAAGTCACCCATGAAACAGATTTTGCGCATTCTGGCAAACGGGTTTAACTGATGAGAAGAGGCATTTTCTGTATCTTTTAACACTGAAAATAAAGATTAACTCAGAAGATTTGTATGTAGTGCCACATTCTGCATCAGTTAGATGATCCTCAGTGCAGAACCCGCTGCAGCAGCAGAACTGGGGGTGCAGGTGTGCCCCACTCGCTTCACGCAAAGTCAGGCCTGTCCGTGTGCTCCTCCCTCTGAGGCCGAGCTCAATCACCGGCCCATCTGCTCACCAAAGCTGGTGAGAGAGGAGGACACGAGCACAAAAGCTGCCCCCCAAATTACCAGCTAAACCCTTAACCACCTTGTTTAGAAGGGATTCAGAAACCAAATCGCGGTGTTTTCTGAGAAGTCTGCAGAGTTTATAGGTATATTTTGCATTTCTAATGAAGCTATGTGCAGGCACACATATATGGATACGTACATATGGGCAGGTACCTCCTTAGGGCGAGCCCGAGTTTCTAAAACAGGTACAAGTTATTTTCCTTAGACACCCCACATATAGCAAGAGCAGGTACAACAACATCAGAGAAGATCCTAAACGACAAGTTCCTTCCTAGTGCAAAGGCACCCTCTAGAGTCCGACCAAGAAAAGCCGATTCCATTTACCCCTGGTGACAGCATCTCACAGGTGTTTAAAAGAATAAGAGTGGACTACTTACAAATATCAGTCCAGATATAAAAGACGAAGTCACTGTAAGGGCAAAGTAGAATTTCGGAGTCAAAGTGCTTAAGAACACAGTCACTGTTAAGAGAAACAAAACCGAAGGGTTAAACAGCAGAACTCAAAGACACAAACAGCTTTTTCTTAACCACCACCACATGAAATGTTATGCCAGCATGCAGCACAAGGCAGAGCTGGCAGCTCCACAGATGGTGCTACTTTTAGGCAGACTCCCTTCCATTGCACCATTTTCTGTTCATAAACACCTGTGACAGCGAATGAGGTGACAGACACAACCCACAAAACTCGGTGTAACTTTCTCCCACAAAGCTGCCAACGGCTTCAGCCACGCCACGGCTGGTGCCCGCAACGTCTTGCGTGGTTTTCACCTAAACCGGCGAGGCGCTGCTCC
>NW_009713775.1:491-867 GCF_000703405.1 Apaloderma vittatum | reverse complement strand
CGTAGTTCTGGTGAAAGGTTGGGTGCGTCTAGGTCAAACCTCGGTTCGATCTGAAAGGGCTGTAGCAGGCGAGGCAAAAATGCAGCTTAGGCACTCCCCATGGCTTGGAAACAGCCACTTCCAAAAAGGTAAAAAAATCAACACAAACGAAAAGGAGGGCTAGGAATGTATTCCCTGCCAAAAATAACCCACATCACGCTGTGCTGCACTGAGATGGTGACAGGAGGAAAAAAAAACCACAACAAAAAAACCAAACCCCTGCCCAAATCTGGACAGGGAGCGTTAGTGCCAGGAAAGGGCGAACGTTGTGAGAAGTCCAGGTCCCTCCGTTCCCCGAAATACACTCATGCGTGGAGAGTGTCGAACCAGCTGTCCA
>NW_009713775.1:0-276 GCF_000703405.1 Apaloderma vittatum | reverse complement strand
ACCGGGCGCGCCGCCAAAGAGGGAACGTGTGGGCAGAGGCGTTAAGGTGAAGAGGCGGAGGTGCCATTGTCAGGGCCGGTCAGGGCAGCCCTCGACGGGGCCTTGTCAGGGGACAGGCAAGCAGTACCTTGTCTATCTGGATGCCGTGTCAGGCAGGACGATTGTAGAGGTCTAGGGGAAGTGAGCGTCCTGCGGGAGCGGCCTCCCACACGGCGCTCCCCGCCCGCGCTCCGCACTCGAGAGGGCGACCTCGGTCCCGAGGGGGCGTCCGCCACG
>NW_009713774.1:0-835 GCF_000703405.1 Apaloderma vittatum | reverse complement strand
AACCTACAGCCCTACACCACACTTACACTAAACCATCTCCTCAAGTGCCACTTCCAGCCATTTTTTAAACGCATCCAGGGATGGTGACTCCACCACCTCCCTCAGCAACTCATTCCAGTGCTTCACTACCCTTTCAGAGAAGACGTTTTTCCTAATATCCAATCTAAACTTCCCCTGGTGTAACTTGAACCCGTTCCCTCTTGTCCTATCGCTGTTCACTAGGGAGAAGAGGCCAACACCTGTCTCACCACAGCTGCCTTTCAGGTAGTTGTAGAGGGTGATAAGGTCTCTCCTCAGCCTCCTCTTCTCCAGGTTGAACAGTCCCAGCTCCCTCAGCCTCTCTTCATAAGACTCACCCTCTAGTCCCCTGACCATTCTGGTTGCCCTTCTCTGTACCTTCTCCAGCACCTCGATGTCCTTCCTGTACTGGGACCTGCTCACGGCACTCGAGGTGCAGCCTCACCAGAGCCCAGTACAGGGGCACAATCACTTCCCTGCTCCTACTGGCCTCCTCCTAATACAGGACAGGATACTGCTGGCATTCTTGGCCACTTGGGCACACTGCTGGCTCATGTTCAGCCAGCTGTTCACCAACACCCCCAGGTCCCTCTCTGCCTGGGAGCTCTCCAGCCACTCTTCCCCAAGCCTGTAGCGCTGCTGGAGGTTGTTGTGGCCAAAGTGCAGGACCTGGCATTTGGCCTTATTGAAACTCATACTGGGAAACTCAAACTGGAACATTGGCCCCGCAATCCAACCTGTTCAAATCTCTCTGCAGAGCCTCTCTACCTTCCAGCAGATCACGCCTCCTCCCAGTTTTGTGTCATCTGTAAACTTA
>NW_009713773.1:0-2357 GCF_000703405.1 Apaloderma vittatum | reverse complement strand
CGCAGCCCCCGCGAGAGGTGGCGTTCCAAAAAGTCCAGTGGGGACGATCAGGCTCGGCTCAGGGGGACTGCAGACACCAGCCTGAATGGGAGGCACTCGCAGAGAGGGGCAGAGCAGAAACTCGTCTGTTTGTTTCTGTTGTGCAAGGCAAGAGGACCGTAACAAAACAGGGAGATTTGCAAAACAAAGACGTATGTGATGGCAATTGGAGATTACAGATACTTCTCCCGCGCATAAGCCTCAGAAGCGACAACAGGCTTTTAGTAAAAAGCTCATTAATTGCTACCACGCTCCTGCCTCGCTGCGCATCCCTGGTTTGGGGGTTGCGGCTAGAGCCAGCCCCAGCAGAGACTGACCCAGAGACAGAGAGAGCAACCACAAGGCTTGCTTCATTCTAACACAGAAATACTTCAGAAGAGTTACCTGAATTTCACTTCTATCAATCAACAGGAGGAAAAAAAAATAGTCATTTGAGGCAGCAGAAGTATGAGCAGAAAAATCAGTTTGTGTCCAATTTTTGAAAATCAACACATGGGCCCTGTCCTGTTTTGCACCACATTCCATCAGTAACCACGACCAAAAGACTAAAGGATCACTTGTGGCACCCAATTCCAAATACATCTACTTGACCTCAGTTATTTATCCTATGCAACACGCTTGCAGCAGTGGCTGAATTGAGATGGCAACACCTGTGGGATCCCCAGAACGCTATATCAGCTGAATTCAAACCAATACATCTTCCTGAATGCCCTCAGGTTAACCCAGAAGAGGAACAGAGCACCGTTTTATAACCCTTCCAGCAAAACAAAGTGTTTCAGCCTGCACCCCTCCCCCCCATTTATATAACACAGTTGTACCTTAAACCACAGCCTGCTTCCAATGGCGGGGGCGGTGTGTGTTAAAGAATAAACGGTGACTTTCATTTTACTTACACTTCTCACTCACACACCTGGGCAAAGTTTCTTTTAAGCAAGAAAAAAGCAGTTTAAACATTACCTATTAATTAAAAACTTCCTGAGCCCCCAGACCAGTCCAGCCAGAGTTCAAAATCAAAAACAAACAAGGAAACAACAACCCAAGCCTGCAGCACTCACCCTCCAGAAGCCAGGAGCAAGTTTCACCTCCTCGCACCCCTCACGCCTACAACCAGCTTGCTCAGGCTCAGCCCCCAACCCCAATTTCTAGCCCTTTCCACCCGCACTGATGCCCCGCAGCTGCATCCGGCGGGGGCTGAGCTCTGGCCGTGCCCCTGAGCAGCTGCAGGTGTTTGCCCCCAGCACACATGCTGAGAAAATTCTCTCTCATTTTGGGAGGGAAGGTGCAGGGCAGTGACCTAACGCTTGGGTCTCCCCCTCTGTGAGCTGATGGACACCTTACACAGGTGTATTTCTGGCGCTGACTGCACGAATCCTGTTCTCTCGGCTTTCTTTTGCTGCTTAAACCTGCCCATCAGCTCACTTTCTTCCTTAATCCAGTGCTAGATTTTTAAATACTGTTACTCCTAAGGCAGCCTGGCTCCCTGGGCACGTTACTCTCTCGGTAATGCGATTTGAGCCCTGATGCTTGTTCCTCCGGCACCCTGATATGCAATTTGAAAGGCCGTTGCTTAAAAGGCTCAGGTTGCTGGAAAAAATAATTCGGTCAACAGATAAAGAGCAATATTTTCCCACGGCAAAGTGGAAGAAAAAAAATAAAAATCTTTTCCCTCAGCAGCCACTGCCCCATCCCCTCTGTGGGAGGCTGGTGCTGTCTCATCCCCCCCAGCTCTGCTACATCAACTGGTGTGAGTGTGCCCTTAACATGTTGATAGCAAGTAAAAAAAAAAAAAAAAAGGTTAATCTGTGGTAAACACTCAGTTGTCATTAAAAAGCTGTAATTTAAGCTTGACCCTAACAGCTAGGTAACAGAAGTAGAGAAGTAGGTCTCAGAAGCAATGACTTGCAGAGAACTGAACTCTGTTCAGTGTGTGATGTAAAATACGTTGTGTTATGTGTCTGTCTGCCAGGAAGAGAAAACATGGATTTAAAAGCCACGCCTGGGGCCAATGGCTTCCCAGACAGTGGGAGAGGAGGGTGGCTGGTGAACCCCTGGCGCTGGGGGATGAAGAGAAGCTGGTTTTCTCTGGGTGAAACATCACGTGAGGCCTTCCAGGCTTTTCATAGAACCCAATCGCAGAATCATTAAGGTTGCAAAGACCTCTAAGATCATCAAGTCCAACCATCAACCCAACACCCCTATGACCACTAAACCATGTCACCAAGTGTCACATCTACACGTCTTTTGAACACCTCCAGGGATGGGGACTATACCTCCACCTGGGGCAGAAGGACCTTATGAACGTAGAGAAATATCTGAGG
>NW_009713772.1:6558-6812 GCF_000703405.1 Apaloderma vittatum | reverse complement strand
CATCTGCAGACTTACTAAGGGTAGACTCAACACCCTCATCCAGGCAAAAGCCAGCGGAGCACTCAAGTGAGGTTTAAGCAGAGCTGGACCATGCAGAAGATGGGAATGGCTGAGGTTGGAGCAGTGTCCCCCAGGGACAGCGTTATTTCCCCCCGACCCCTTGCCCATTACCTCCGCAATGAGCTCCGCCAGCCCCGGGTTGCAGAGCAGGAGCCAGCGCCGCGGGGCGATGCCGTTGGTGTTGTTCTGAAACT
>NW_009713772.1:4862-6493 GCF_000703405.1 Apaloderma vittatum | reverse complement strand
CCGCACCATTTCCAAGCCCGGCATGATCCACCTCCTCCTCCCCTTCCCCACACTTACACTTGGGTCTTGACGATCTCAGAGTGGATCTTCGCCACACCGTTGACGGCGTGGGAGCCGACGATGCAGAGGTGGGCCATGTTGATTCTCTTGGTGCCCCCTTCCTCGATCAGGGACATCCTCCGCAGCCGGTCCACGTCGTTAGGGAAGAGGGACGCGATGTGCTGCCGGCAGAGGCCAGAGAGGCGGGGGGGCGGGCCACCGTTTCGGGATGTCCCACCTTATGTCTCCCAAAGAGGAGGCCGCCGTGATGTCCCCAACACATCTGACACCAGCTAGAGCGGTGGCTTTTACTCCAGTGGGATGGTGCTCACTCCCTCCAAGGGGTGTTCTTTCCCAGTATGGACATCTCTGGACAGAAGGACCCCCCAAGCCCCCACAGAGCGGGGACTGCAGGCACGTCCTTGGCCAGAGAGGCCAGGTACTGCCAGACCGGGTGGCCAAACGACCACTTCCTTGGGAACCCCAACCTCATCCTTCTGCAGGATGAATTTAGCGTGAAATGCCAACAGCTAAGTCCCTGGAGTAACGGGTGAAGCCTTTAAAACAGTCACTAACTGCAAGATGGCAACAGGCCGGTGGGAAGGGCTTTCCTACACACCAGCCTCCCAAAACATCAGCCAGAACCACCTGCCCTCACACCCAACGTCATTGGTTCATGCATCCCCCCCATCCCGACAGCACAATGGGTGCCATCCCTGTCCCGCTCTCTGGAGAGGGCTCCAGCACTGCCCCGAGGCACTTACATCCAGGTGTCTCTGGTTGATCTCGTAGATGATTTGCAGGTGTCTGGGGAGCAGCTTCTCCACCAAGTCCACCGGCCAGCGCTCCAGGGCTTCGGGAAGCACCGTGTGGTTGGTGTAGGCGAAGGTCCTTTTGGTGATGTCCCAGGCCTACCAGGGAGAGAGCTGGGGTGCTGAGGGTGCAGGCAGCCCCGGGTGGGTGCCAGCACCCACGCACAGTTCTCCCATGGTGGCCAGCAGCAGGCTCCTCAATGTCCATACTGGTGAAACCCAATTTGACTGCTCTACATCATTCCCTGGGCCACCAGCAGTCACAAAACTCGTTCCCCAGCTCCTCCACCACGGGTGCAAGCAGAAGGGACCCAGGGGGGCCAGGTCAGATCTGCCTACCTTGTTCCACGGCAGCTTCTCGATGTCCACGAAAATCCTCATCAGCTCAGGGATGGCCATGGCGGGGTGCGTGTCGTTCAGCTGGATGGCGACCTGTGCGGAGAAGAGGGGTGGCACATGGGGACAAGTGGGAGACAGGTGGGTATGCCACCACCCACGTGAGCTGGGCACAGGCACCCACGGAGGCTCCATGAAACCTGTCCAGCACCTGGAAAGTGTCAAAACGGAGCAAGCCTGGCTCATACCTGATCGGGGAAGGAATCAAACACAGTCCGGACGCTGTCGGTGCTCCCAAATTTTGACGCTTTGAAGCGGCGTATGATGTCCTGGAGGGTGGCAGCCACGACGAAGTACTCCTGCTTCAGCCGCAGCTCCTTCCCCTCGAAGAACTGCGAGGAGAGGAGCAGGGGAGGATTGCCTCGTGCTGCCTGGGCATGCCAG
>NW_009713772.1:2534-4641 GCF_000703405.1 Apaloderma vittatum | reverse complement strand
GGGCTCGCTGCCATGTGGGGACCCATGCTGGCACGGTGCAAGCCCCCCATGCGTCCCCCGGTACTGGCAGCTGCTCAAATCCTAACGTCTTCTTGCTTTCCAGCTTTCAGCACATGGAGTTTGAAACGTGCTGCTGCAAATAAGAGGTTTAAATCCACCCCACCACCACTGAGCACTGTGGAAAGCTGCTCTCTCCAATGTCCTGGCTGGAAAATCTTGGCTGCCAAAAAAAATACACTGGGGCAACAGGAAAGGAAGTCGTAGGGGCTGTATTAGCTGTTTCTAAGGCAAAAATGAAAACCACCATTCATGCAGCACAAAACATCCACCCCGTGGTCTGTGAGAGAGGATCTGCAACCTCACCACTGGAGCTGTGGTGCCCCCAGCTCTTCTCACCAGCCTGAGGGGGGATTAAATCCATCAGGGCCTGCCTGAAATAGGCTGCAGAGCAAAAAGTGTCACCCTTCATCACCCTCCCTGGCTCTGCAGCTCACTTTGTGGCTGGGGAAGGACTGTGCATCCCATCACCCCTCCGTGCCAGGCCATGGGCAGCACGGCCACAACACCTGCAGTGAGAGCATCAGGGTGCAACGGGTGATCGGAGAAACAATCTCCATGCTGGGCTGCAAGGGACAGGCAGCAGAATGCTGGAAGAATGTTCAGGCAGTTGCCTTCATGTTATATTTTGAGCCTCGAGGAATATTTCTGCAAGCTGGACCTGCTCATCCCCACTCCCTTCCCCTTTACTGCGCAGAGCACAGATTTGCCCGGGAACAGACTCCTCTCTGCTGCAGCCCCGGGCAGTGCTGGCGAGAGGCAGAAATCCCCATCCAAGCACCACAGGCGGCCTGAGAAACAACTAAACCACCCCTGGAACATCCCGGCGAGAGGGGCTGCTCCACCTCAGGACACTCCTCCATCCCGACTTACGTTGTCGTTGGGGTAGAGGACGCGGGATATGTTCTCTGCCAGGTTTCTGTCCAGCACAGCCTGGATGTAGTCTCCAACGTTAACTGAGCAGGAGCAGAATCACAGAGAATCACAGAATTGTTGAGGCTGGAAAAGCCCCCTGAGATCACTGAGTCCAGACAATGATCCAACACCCCCACATCAGCCAGCCCAGGGCACTAAAGGCCCCATCCAGCCTCTCCTTAAACCCCCGCAGGGATGGTGACTCCTCCCTGCCCTGGATAAGGGAAGGATAAGCAGAGGGATAGGGTGGATAAGCAGAGGAGGATAAACAAAGGGATAGGGCGGGCACGGGACCCCCATCTCTCCACCCTGTCCCGCTCAGCACCCCGCCAGCGCCCACTTACAGTCCTGCAGGTTGAAGTCGTTGGGTGCTCGAGCTGACCACAAGCGCATGGTGTTGACGGTGTTGTTCATGTACCCAGGCACGGGAGTGTCGTAGGGCAGTGCCAGCACCACCTAAGACATCGGCAGCACAGACGGAGCCGGGCTGTGGCCCTTGTGTCCCCCTCGGAGCCCTCCCATCCCACAGATCCTCCCTCAGGGTCGCGTCCATCTTCACACGTGGGGACGCGCTTGGTATCCCCTGCCCCAGGAACACACACAGGGTCTGTGCAGCAGCTGGTGTTCGCCAGAAGCGCTCCAGGGATGGGAAAGGGACTCGCAAGGCTCAGGAGAAGCTTAATTTAAGCTGCCGTGCTGGGCTGTGCATTGCACTCAGACTTGCTGGAGGAGTTTTTTTGGGTATTGCAGAGGCTGGCAGGAGGGCAGCAGACGTGGAGCAGCAAAACCTCTCCCCATCCTTCTATCTGTCTCAATTTGCTCCCCTGGCTGCCTTTTCCACCTCAGCAAAGCAGCCTCACCAGCAAAACCCTCCCCAGGCAGGCATGCTGGCAGGTCCTGGTGTCCCCCAGACGATGGGACAAGTGGTGTAAGGGGGGTTCCCCCACCCACCTGCCCCATGAGTCTGTGTCTCCAGCCCGTACCTGTGTGTCGATCCACTTGACGCCGGCGGCGGTGTGCTCAACCCGGCCGTAGAAGTGCACGGGCAGCATGTACTCGGGACGGGCTTTCTCCCAGGGGTTGCCGTGTCGGAGCCAGTCGTCGGCTTCTTCCACCTGCCAGAGGGAGGGAGCGA
>NW_009713772.1:1803-2512 GCF_000703405.1 Apaloderma vittatum | reverse complement strand
TCCTTGAGTTTTGCCCCACAGAGGGTGGCCTTCATCAGAGTTCCAGTCTCAGCCGCAAGCCGGCTAACAAAGTGGGATCGTTCCCTACCCAGACAGGGCAGCTGGAGGGGAGACCCTGGCTTAGACATCACCAGGCAGGTATTTGGGGTTGTCTCTGTGATATTTTAACCCCCACCAGGGGTTTTGCCAGTAGGTACCATGTTTTCCACTGTATTTCCAAAACAGCCCTTTCCACCCTCTGTGCTTTAAGCCAGGCACTGAGCAGCAGAGCCGGGCTGGGGGGCTGGACCTGGCGCCCCCAGACCTCCCCGCATCATCCCAGTCCCCGTCCCATGAGGAGCAGGGGCATGATTTCTCCATCCTCACCTGCTCCATGGAGCAGCTCTCGTGGAGGTGCTGGTCCCAAGCAGGGCACGTCCCAGCTCAGGAGGAAAGGTTGTCACACTGATGACTTGCAGCTTTTTGCTAATTAGTGTGGTCACTAACGGGCTTGACTGGGAACTGTGACAAAGGGACGGCCCCTCAGCCCCACGTGCTGCCGTGTGCTCACACCCATTTAAGAAGTTAAACTCATTCGACAAAACATTTTGCCAAGTTTTAAATACCACAGCATCAACTCTGGCTCCTGATCTTGGCCTGATCTAAGCGTGAGGCCGGTCTCAGGGCTTCGGCTGTGCCCAGGGAAGGCGAGGGCCGGGGGCCTCCATCC
>NW_009713772.1:0-1728 GCF_000703405.1 Apaloderma vittatum | reverse complement strand
TCCCCATCGAGTCGAGGAAGCAGGCTGCCAGGGAAAGGAGAACAGCGAGCTGCAATTCCCCGGGAGCCACCAGAGCCAGCCCGTCCTTTTCCCCACAGAAAGCCAATGGCACCAAGGGACAGGAGCCAGGGCTAGCAGCCACCACCGTGTGCTTGCCGGCCACCCAGCTCACCCGTGCTGGGAAGGCTGGAGCAAGAAACCCTGGGTTTAGGTACGCCCTCACCATCCAGGCAACGAGACTGTTTTGGGGAGGGACCTCACTCACCTGCAAGCCTGCCGAGACCGCCGTTGCCGAGACCGGCATCCTCCTCGATTTCCTCCAGCTCTTCCATATCCAGCCCAAGCTGCAGACAACAAGGAGAAGGCGACGGGCTGGAGGCTCTCGGAGCCCCACAGAGGGGAGGCGCTGCTGGCACACACCCCCGGGATGCTCTCTCAGGGCTTGTTCCTGGGCCGGTTCCCTCTCTCCACACCTCAGCCCTACAGGGGCACCACGGTGCTGCTCCCCAGCAGCCCAATATACCTGGGGCAGGCACCTGGGAGCCTGTCCCGCTGGCTCCAGGCATCACCCTTTAGCAGAGACACCCAGAGGAGCAGCTACACCGCTTTTAGAAGGAAATGTAAAGTTTCCAGCCTGGGATGCTGTGGGAAGAAGAGGTTTTGCCTATGCAAAGCTCCTCTGGGAACTCAGAGGGAAGTAAGCTGGTGCCTTGCCATGGCTGAGCCACCTTTTCTCAGGGAAACCCCTCAGTCTGACACCTTCCTGATGTCTCACGGCCACATTAAGTAGGGACAACCCTGGTCTCATGGTCACCTATGCGGGAGGGCTGGACCCTGCTCTGCTCACGTGTGTCCTCGGGCTCATCTCCTCCACCCTCACCCCCAGCCGAGCTGCTGTCATCGTTGCAAGGTCAGCAGATGAGAAAAAATGTAAGAAAACCTAAAAAGAAGCCCCTCTCCTTTGAACACATTTGCTCTAGAGCTGCTCGAGCTGTTGTGCAACAGCCCCAGCCACGTACGACGGTGGGTGCAAACACAGCCAGGGGCAAAAGAGCCACCGAAAAAACCTTCCACAGCCTGGGTGCCACGCAGTGCCAGTGCCAGGCCAGGGTTGAGTCAGGCCAAGGTTTTATCATCAATTATTGCTACTAATGGCCTCGTACATATAACCACGAGCTCCCTCGTAGTTTACAGGCCCCGCATCCCGTTGGCGCTTGGCAGCGCCGCATCCCTCAGCGCACAGCCCATCAGGCGGCAAACACCGGCTGTGGCCCCGGGCCTGTCGAGAACAGGTTCTGGAGCAGCATTTCTCTGCTAGAGGCATCGCCTGCGGCTCAGGGAGAGGTTTTTAGTCGGGGCGGGGACATCCCGCTCCAGGTCCTTGCCTCCCCACCGATGCTCACCTGGTAGATGGCTTCGTCGCAGGCGTTCTGCAGCCCCAAGTTGATCATGGTGTTCTGCAGTGTCCGCCCCATGTAAAACTCCAGCGAGAGGTAGTAAATCCTCTGAAAAAGAAAACCACCCCCTTGGGCACCTTCCCCAGGGCCAGAGGAGGCTCCCCTGTGCCCCAGAAGCACAGGGTGTTATCTCAAAGCACGAGGGAAAACGCCCCAACTCCCAACAGAACGAGATGGTTTGAACCAGGAATTTGAGGGCCGGAGCTCCTCGGGGCGCCCGAGGCAGCCATGTCTGGCGGCCCTTCCCCTGTGGTTTCCAAGCCTGGGAGAG
>NW_009713771.1:0-4939 GCF_000703405.1 Apaloderma vittatum | reverse complement strand
GGGTCCGGGGAGAGGGGCTACGGGACGCCTCGCAGACCGCTCCCCGGGAGGTTAAGCGCGCTCCCCCGGTGAAATAAGCGCGACGCGAACCCTCCGCTGAAACCACATCGCGGAGCCGCTTAAATAGCGCAGCCCCCCGCGACCCGCGCAGCGGTGCCGGGGAAGGGCGGGCTTGTGTCCAGCGCTCGGCGGTCCGGGGCGTTTATAAATAGGCTCCTCGGCACGGCGGGAGGGTGGTGAAATAAAGCCTTGAGCTCAAACATTGACCGACACCTGGAGCAGGGAAGCTTTAGAGTGAAATCTCTGTGTGAGGAAGTCCCTGTGCACACAGAGGTTTTGTTCACTGCACTCAAATTCCAGCAAGATTATTCTGAAAACTTGGCCTTTTTTTTTTTTAAAATGTTAACACAGCGTGCTAATATAGAAAGTACAACGCTGAGGCAGAAAATCGTTTATTTGTATATTTCCAGACTGTTCAAATTCAAATCTGAGAGCCGAACAGTTGATCAGACCCTCAGGTTTTACCTTAATCAATTCATTAATCATGAAGCGACCACTGGGCTCCCAAGCCAAGGTGCTGTCTCTTGTTTCTGGATGTGATTTCTAATTTTCAAACCAGCAGAATCTGGCACTACGACAGACAATGCTTGTGGTATCTTAGAATGAGAAAAGACAACGTATTGTGCATCTTCCCTTGCTGTTCTGGTAGTCCAGCTGAAGAAATATTCATCAAGTGCTCCACAACCCTTACAAGGAGGCTTTAAAGTGTGATGTGACAACACAGTAACTTAGATGTCTTTGTGGGTTTTTTAAGGGTCTAGTACAGTCAATGCATACAGGCTTTAACCATGTGCATGACCAGTGAGATAAAATGATAGCTTCCCTTGGGATTTCAGCTCATTAGTACCGCCTCTGTTCAAAGCAAGGAGCATTGCATCAGCTCTGTCAAATATTTTAGTTATTAGCATTAGTTAATATGCTGTAATAATATTTAAATCAATTTTCATAAAGTCAGTGATGCCATCCTGGCAGGGCTTGAAGAATCGATTCACTCTCCCCAGTAAGAGCTGATCTTGTTTGGACACGAAGCTGTTTGTGTTCCCTCAGTGCGATGAAGATCCAGACCACCAGAGCAGAGGGACAAAGATCACTTGGGGGGAAGTTCTGAGGGCCGAGCAGAGACAGCACAGCCCGTCTGACGGGCAGGGACTTGGTTAATGGCGTGGTGACAAGAGAATCTTGTGAAAACTTGTGATTCCTGACAAGCTTCTGTGAGGCGTTCTGGCACGGATGCCATGTGATTAGTGAGCACAGAGATAGGTAAGCTCTAAGTCATTTTGAAAAATTATCATCAGAATTGCCCTTTAAAAAGAACAAAATCCTTGGAATTTTAATCACAACGGCTTTAGAAAGGCATCTGCACTTTTCAAATAACAAATGAAAGAAATTCAACACCTGCCTTTATTTCTTTACACAGGATGTTCCAATAATTTTACTACAACATAATTTCCTCAGATGAAATGACTGCAGTAGTAAAGGCGTCGCATAATGCTTCCTGGCTAAATACAAGCCATTGGCCAAATCTGTCAAAACGCAGAAGAGTGAAGAGTGAAACTTTAAAATCTGGGCCAAATAACACCGGTGACCTAGATGTAAAATATGTGTCAGGACCACGCTAAGGTTCTTACCTATTCAGCTGCAGAACCAACGCAGCAGCTCATGTGAAGAGCAGCTGCAGTTCTGATGGAAAAGAAAAACAGCATCTGTCAAAGGGAGGAGGAGGAGGAAGCATGTTCCACTTTTAACAGATGCCTACATAACCTTCACTACAGCTAGGGGAAAATTTAGCCCCGGCTGAAAGTGTATGTTCCAAAAGTCACAGCAGAACTATGCTTAAACCTGACATACTAATGACGTGACATCACTCACAGGTTTGAGGTCATTCCTTAGGATAAAGTGCTAAATTAGCATCCACGCTTTCAGAAAATCATGGGACAACTGACTTCATCTGTGGGCGCTAAAAAAAGGTGTCTTAAAAGAAGCGGCAGCGAACGTTAGAAAGAAAGGGTAGTATTCAGCTAGGTCTGTAGTAGCAATGGTGTGTGTGCATATCGCCTCGCATCTCGCAGTGTGAATACACAAGCTATAAATACGAATCAAGTCGCCCACGCATAATGAGAAACGTCGAAGCTGTTTATCAGCATTTAGCAACACCATGCAAAACTACAGGCACTCAGAGAAGCCGAGATTGAAAGTAGCAGAAATTGAGGCAGTACTTCTGCGAAGAAAAAAAAAAAAAAATATATATAAAAATACCTAAGTTGGATTTTGGACAGAAGATTTCAGTTAAAAAGCCAGGTGAGAACTTTCATCATGCTGGGTGATTTTTACACACACTAGTTAAAATAAATTAAAAAAAAAGGAAGAAAGAAAAAATGGTACTTCCAGTTCTAGGCTTAGGCTTTGATTCAGGAAAGACTTCAAGGTGCCACCTAAGGATTCTTCAGCCACACGTCCTGTAACATTCAGTGCTCCTCAGCAGTCTCATCTCTAAACACTGAGCCAGAGCAACATTTCACCAGGGCAAAACTCCATCACTGGAGAGAAAAGCGCAGTTTGTGAGAAGGGTGGCATGGCAGAGAGAAAAAGAAATTCCTGGCCCCAGCAAAAGCACCGAGGCTGGTTCTGGCTTATTGTCAGAGCAACGGAAAGGGACAGCGGCTGCGCCAAGACCTGCAGGAGGATGCTCGCGCTTCCAGGCAAGCCTTCCAACCTCAATCCGTAGCAAAGAAGAGTAACAGAGCTCTGGTGGGTACAAATGCCAGGCCCTTGCAGAGTTACAGACCTTTAACCCAGATGCTTTTCACTTTTCTGCATCGCTCCTAGCGCGCAGTGGTCTTCACGTCGCTCAGGTAGCTCTAGAAACCGAGTTCCCCAGAAGCGAGCCAGGCAAGGAAAAGCATGATGCTGAGCTGAAATAACACATTATCCACTGATGCAGCAGTGCAAATTACATACAGTGAAAATCTCATCTGCTGAAATCCAGGAGTAGGTGTGAATAAGAAGGCCTCACAAATCTTTCACTTTGAAGAAAAAGCATAAAGAAACTCTAAATGGCAGCATCTCCCTAAGAAAAGTATCTGCTAGCAAAAGAGCACGGGTGCCGCCAAGTAGGGTTTATTAGCAAGCACATAGTAAAGCATTATACAGATTTTCCCTCAATCTTTTATTCATAACTCAAATGCATAATGTATCTTCACAAAAAAAAGGCAAAGGGGAAGAACAGCTTTCACAGCTGCTGAGCACATGAGCACAGGCATGGTGCGAGGCAGAAAGTTCAAACAGAAGACACATAACATTTTTTTTCCATCACGTAACATGCAGAGCGTGGGCACAGCTTCTGCAAATAAAGCCGTATGCTCCTTCTGTCAAGCACCAAATCCAAAGCAAATGAGTCGCTCAGGGTTCTAGGCCTGCAAAAACTGGCGGTAAGGGGGACTCACGTTCCGCTGGTTTAGATAACAATCGCTGTGCATCAGATCGTGTTTTGACCAAGAATTTTATATCTGACACCAACAAGTCCTTTAGAATTTCACAGCCAGTCTTCAACAGAGCATCCGCTGTACAAACAGTCCTGTCTCTGATGCTTCAATAGACCTCGCCTGTACTGGTGGGCAGAGACCCCAGGGGCGCTCACAGCAGCATCCGAGGATTAAACTCAAACAAAAATCGATGTTTCCAGTCACCCTTCTGCAAGGGACTTCCTTTTCCTCTTACGAGTTCTGCCACAAAGCCGACTTCGGCAGACTTCTTCCCTCCTTCTTCCCTTCCTCTCACGCTTCCAAAAGTTCTTTTAATAATTCTTTTATTCTCGATCTGGTTCAAATCATCCCGTTATTAACAGCAGCGTAATTCTAGCATGCTTTTTAATGTTACAGCTCGGTTTGGTCCTCACTGGGCAGCACTGCTGTGACGCCAGCGCTGTGTAACCCACACACTGATTCTGCAGCTGCCCTGCAAAGCTGGGACAGATGATACCCTAAAGCACTGCTGAGATGCCTCGGGCAGAGGGAACTGACTAACGAAAGCTCAGGCTAAGCTGTCAGTAAATTCTCATAATCTAAGCAAATCCAAATAGATTTCTAGCCAAAGAGCGTTTCACCAGCAGATCACAATTACGCAGCCCAGCGCCAGGGATTTGGGTCTCATTTTACTGTCTAGTGAACCGCAGCCGCGTCACACGGCTCAGCAAAGTGGCACTAAGTTGTCGACATCAGATGTAGCCTGCACGCTCAACAGGTCTTCCGTGAAAGCTGGGATCTTCTCAGCCTTCAAACACTAACTTACCTGAAGTATAAATTCGCAGGAAACGGCTTATAGCACAGTTACTGATCTCTGCATTGTGCGTGGCTGTACCTCCACCGTTATTTCACCCAGTTCTACAAACACACATATTTTCTGGGAGGCCGTTCTCAGGAGACACCGTGCATGCTGCACCACAAGATTGGTTTTGCGGGAGAGGCTTGCAATGGGGCTGTAATTAAAATGCAGTAATCTCAGTAGAAGATTACACATGTGAGAGTTTGTAACAAAATAACTGTAACTGCATCCTGGCCAAAATGAATTGAAAAATCACCCAACCACCAAAAAAACCCACCAGCCAAAAACCAAAACAAAAAAAAACAACCCGAAAAGGCACACGGAGTTTCAGCCGAACCACCTCAGCCGGGGCTTTCCCTGACTCCATCCCCTTCGAAGCCCTCAGCAGTCGGCCCCGCTCGCTCCCTTCTCCCTGCGCTCAGCACCGGGGCCTCCCGCAGTGAATAAATCCTGACTAACGGCCCGGGTACAGCCTGTTCCCCGGCCCTACGTGACAAAAAAGGGAGTAAAATGAGGAAACTACGGGGAGCGCCCAAGGCAAGGGCCTTCTTTCGCTTTC
>NW_009713770.1:0-226 GCF_000703405.1 Apaloderma vittatum | reverse complement strand
GCAGGAGAGGAAGCTGCGCACCTCCATGAGCAGGGATGAGTTCCTGAAGAAAGCCACCGCCTTGTTCGTGGCAAAAGTGAAGCCCGTCGAGTAACGGGGAGTGACGGTGACCGCGTGCCCTTTGACCTCTGCTGCTCCACGAAGGAGGCTCTGGATCCCGGTGCCGAGCTGTGCGGTGAGCACGGGGGCTGTGCAGGGATTGCCTGCAGAGCCCGGCTCTGCCCGA
>NW_009713769.1:2780-8596 GCF_000703405.1 Apaloderma vittatum | reverse complement strand
AACTCAGGAGGGGGGACTGTTTTACACAGTCTGTTTTATTAGTGTTTTTAAAAGCCCCTTGCCTGCCTGACAGCCTTACACCGGGGACTTGAGCTGATTTTAGCGAGGTTCCTGGCAGTCCAGGCAACTGAGGGGGGGAACCAGCAGCTCTTTGGGCATTTGCTTGAGTGCTGCTTGACAGCTGGCATGTCTGGGATAAGCTGTTTTTCCTTCACAGGGTCGCTTTGCATAAGGGCTCCTGCTGATGTGCGCTGGCCGCAGGTGTTTGCCTGCACAGGATTAGATCTGCGGGCAGGGGAGTGCGCTGGGCAGCCTTCTGCCTCTCCTCTGAAAGCTGAAGGTCTCTTGTGGGAAATGGCTTGAAAGGGGGCTGGTTCAGCCATTGCAGAGATGTCTCGGAAGGCAAAAGGGGTTTATAAATCTGGGGCTTGTGAGCACAAGGAGTGTCCCGAGAGTGAGGTGAGGGTTGAAAAGGTGTTTGGAGAGAAACTTCACTCAGAGGGTCATTGACATATGGTGTGCACAGATGGGAACGGCCAGGCGTGAGCGGCAAGGGAGTTCAGCTCCCCGCTGGGCAGTGGGAGAAAAGAGCAACACCAGTGCAGTTGTTGGTTTGGGAGTTCTTTCCCTTCTCCAAGGGAAAAAAAGCACTAAATTGTGGCAGCCGTTGGAAGGATGAGTGTGAGGTTTGATTTTCCATCTCAGGCTCTGCCTGTCATGCAGTCCCACCTCTAGGAACAATGGGGGCCCAGTGGGTGCCCTACCCCTCTTTAAAGCCCCCCTCATTGTGTCTGTTCAACTCCTGCTCAAATATGAAGCCAGAGCAGGGACTGATCTGTTCCTGTTCTCTCCTTCCCTCACCAGAACTCCTCAGAGATGCCAGAGACCATTACCAGCCGAGATGCTGCTCGTTTTCCCATTGTTGCCAGTTGCACCCTTCTGGGGCTCTACCTCTTCTTTAAAGTAAGTGAGTGACGTTGGCGGGCGGTGGAGCCAGCTCCTGCCACCCTCCCTGCTTGGTCAGGAGCTCCCGAAGTGGGACGGACTCGATTTTTGGACCTTAGCATTGGGAGAGAAAGCGTGTAAGGCTGCATGGCTGGAGCTCTTCAGCGTCACCACATGGGAGGACACCAATTCTCACCTGAACTGTCACAGCTTGAGGGAGATCAGAGCCTGTTTGTGCACACAAGTTGGTTCTGGGGAGCGGCCGAGGAGCACATTCGTCCCCCCTAGAGCTCTACCTGTCTCCCTGGGCCGACCTGACAGTTTGCTGAAACCAGAGAGTACCTGGCTCCCTACTCCAGCTCGCTGCACATGGGACACGCGGGGGAAAGCTCTGTCCTCCTTTCTGCAGCACACGAGTTATTTTTCGACCTGAGCAGCTCGTAGATGCATGAGAACTCGCAGGCCCATTGTGCTCGTTCTGCGAGCGCGCGGCGACTATTTCCAATGTATTTCCCGTCAGCGGTGCAAGAATTTGGGTTATTCCAGATATTCTTCTCGTCTCCCTGGAGCACTGGCACGGCAGCCGCCAATAGAAATATGAAGTGCCGTGGATGGGGAGGACACTGTTGTAACCAACCCCTCTCTGGATTTCTCTTGCAGATATTCTCTCAAGAGTACATCAACCTTCTGCTCTCCATGTATTTCTTTGTGCTGGGGATCCTAGCCCTGTCCCACACCATCAGGTACAGCAGAGGGAAGGGTGCAACTTAGGCAGGGAGACTGTGTGCCCTTTCTTGTGGGAGAAACAAAGTCTCAGGGTCCCGGCGATCCGGTTACTCCATACAGTGTCGCCAGGAGAGCTCATGGAGGTGGCCACTGCCACGGGACAAGGCCAGCTCACCCTGAGGAGCTGCTCTGGCCTGGCACAGTCCTCGCTGCCCTGTGGAGAGGAGAGCTCCTCAGCACCCTGAGGAGCACCCAGTGCTACTGGGGCAGCCTCTTGGGCCGACACTCAGTGGGAGATGTTGAAAGCTCAGGCTCTTTCAGTAACTGAAAAAGTCAAACTGGTTTCCTGTTTCCTGAGCTCGAGGGCGTTGGGGACCAGATGTTTTCCCTAGACTAGTGCTGGGCAAGAGCTTTGTCTCCACTCCTGGCTCTGCAGCAGAGCCTTTTGGTGAGGGCCCAGCCAGTTCTGGGGGCCCAGGGGGCTGCTGGGGGGCACAGGACACATGCTGGAGCCTGGGGTACGTCCTCATTTCTCGTGGGCAGTGCTGTGTGGCCCTAAAATGTTTTGAGGTGCTGTCAGATGCAGGCAGACTGGACCTCAGGACAAGGTCCTGTGTCTGGTGACGGAAATTGGGGTTTCTGCCAGTCCCCAGCGTGGTGAAATCTGGAGGGGGGAGCATGGGCCGATGTCCGTGGAGGTGCTGGGCAGCGCGTCCTGTGGGGCTTCTGTCAAACCACCCTTCTCTTTGCCTCTCGTTTCAGCCCCATGATGAACAGATTCTTCCCTGCAAATTTCCCCAACAAACAGTACCAGCTCCTCTTCACCCAGGGCTCTGGGGAGAGCAAGGAGGGTATGTCGGCTCGCCAGTCTCTCTGGGGGGCTGAATGTTTTCTGCCTTTGCTGTTCTGGTTTTTGTTCCCTTGGTGTTCTGATTTCCAGCCCGTTGAAACAACCTCCGCAAAGACTCCCTGCTGCCCTTCTGTAGCCAGTGCAAGCCCCGGGTGTCCCTGCAGAGCTGGGGCTGCCCTGTCCTTCTTTTGGCTGCCTCTCTCCTTCTGTGCTGCCCCTGTCTGGCGGCAAAACCCCTGAAACAGATCCCAGAGTGTCACAGGGCTGGAGCTGTGGCTGCTGTTTGGTGCACTGCCTTTATTTAAGCTCCTTGGGTAGTGTAATACTGACTTTTGTTCTGCCTTAGCAGATCTGAATCAAATCTTTGCACTGGTAGAAGCTGCTTTGATAAGTATCCTGCCTGGTAGCTTTACTGGTAAGGGAATACTTCTTCTGGTGGTACCATCAAGAGTTAACTGGTGGAGGAAGAGGGAGATTTGCCTTTACCTGACTTAGGCAGTGCCTGAATCCAATTTCCTTGTTGACAGAAGGGCAGCAGATGCTGTCCATGTGGCAGAGCCTGGCTGAAGGGGAAGGCCTGGGCTTGCCAGGGCCAGCTGCTCGCTGGCGAGTACCGTGCTCTGTGCCTCTCCCCAGCTGTCAAGTCACATCTCCGCTGTGCGGGATGGGGAGCTGCCCCGGCCACCCAAAATCTGAACTTCTCCATTTTATTGCAGAAATAGTGAATTACGAGTTCGACACCAAGGATCTTGTGTGCCTGGCCCTGAGCAGTGTCGTGGGGGTCTGGTACCTGCTGAGAAAGGTAAGGGAGTCCCGCCGAGAGGCAGTCCGGGACCAGGCTGGGTCAGACCTGAGCCACAGGTGAGACTTATCTCTCCTTTTGCTCTCGTTCCCAGCACTGGATTGCCAACAATCTCTTTGGCCTGGCTTTCTCCCTCAACGGTGTGGAGCTGCTGCACTTGAACAATGTCAGCACTGGCTGCATCTTACTCGGGGGCCTCTTCATCTACGACGTTTTCTGGGTAAAGGGGGGCGTTGCCTGGGGCGGATGCGGGCTGCGACCGTTGGCAGGAGGCGTGTGTGTGGCGTGACACCCCATCGGAAGCAGCATACCAGCTGGACACGTGTTTGCAGTCAGAATTTCCACTTTCTCAGCCCGAAGGGGTGTGGTGGGGATGATGGCAGAATCAGACAGTGGCAAAACGTGGCTCAGCATTTTGTCTGAATCTCTGTCTTGGCCTTGGGGCTGGCAAGGATGTCATCAGGGCTGTTGTGGGGTACCCACTGTGTGGCATATCCAGTTCTGGTGACTGGTATTGTCCACCAAGGTCTTCCCAGTGTCTGACAGAGATGCTGGGCGGGCGGGAGGATGAGGCTGCTCTGGGGTGAGCTGCTTGGGTGAGCTGAGCCTCAGGTCTGTCATCTGTCAGCCTTGTTAGCGTCCTTCTGTTCCTGGCATCGAGGAAAAGACACTGGAACGCCTCCCGTCTCCCTCGGTCAGCGCTGCGCCTCGATATCTTTGTTTTGAGGTTTTCCTTACCTCTCTGCAGTGGGCCTGGGTGCACATTTCTCCTCATAACATCTGTATTCCTCAGTCCCTCCTGCTGCCTCCACCTTCTGAATTACTGCATTTCCAAATGTCTGAGAGCCTTGTGTACCTTGAGGTCTGTCCAGCACCTACGCAGCTGCCTGAGTAATCCTTCCCTTTTTAAGCCTGGCTACTGTGGGTTATTTTGTACTTGGCTCGTGATGCCCCTGTTTCACGGGCTCATTAACAGCCTCAGCTCTGTGGTTTGTTAGTCCCTGTGTGCTACTTCTGTGCTGCTCTCGGATGGAGAGAGGATTCAGCCTTCTGGCTTAGCACATCCAGTGCCTCCTGCCCTGCTCGGGGTGTGAGTGTCTTCGCTCGCTGCTCTCCTCTTGCCGACTCTCTCCTGCCTCAGCTTCCCCGGCAGCTCCCCTAGAGACTCATGGAAGGGTCATCTTCAAGTAGAGATGTTCTTACTGTGCCCCTTTGCAGGGGGCTTGGATCTTGGTGTGGATTTAATCACAGTGAGATCCAAGGAGAGTTTCAGGGAGGAAGGAGGACTGCTCCGTGGATCGATGCTGCTGCGTAGTCCTGGGGTGAATTTGCACGTGACACTTCTCCCCGGTCCCAGTGTGGAGTCCTCTCACTCCATGGTGATACCCAGATCTTGCTGCACCTTCTGGGAGTTAATTTGATGCCCAGTGCTTGCTTTAAGGTTTCTCTTTAATCCCTAGCTCTAAGAACTCGCTCACCTGGTGCTAGCCAGCACCTGGTTTACCTGCCTGGCACTGGAGGGACTTGGAGATGAACAGAGATCAGGGTGGTTGACCTGTGTGTTTACAGTCCATCCCCCAAACAGTGCCAGTGTTTAAAGCCGGATGTGCAGCGCAAATAAATGACCTCAGAGCAAAACGTGGCCTCTGGTCCCTGCTGGAAGCTCAGGGGCTGGCGCTGGCCAGGGCTTGCATCACACCTGTGTTTGGGCTTTCCACCAAGTTGGCTAAGAGCTGAGCTGGCCCGCAGGGGCAGGTGCTGGGCACTTGCAGGACTCCTTTGCCCACAGTTCAGCAGCTCTGTGGCTGTTTTCTGCCACTGAGGATGATCAGGGCCCCGAGGTGAAGCTGTAGCTGAGTGTGTGTGTGTGTCTCTGAGCAGCTGTGGTCACCCAGACTTCTCTGCTTGCCCCTAGGTCTTTGGCACCAATGTGATGGTGACAGTTGCCAAATCATTTGAGGCCCCGATAAAACGTGAGTAGACCCTTCCCCGTGGGCTGGAGGAGAGGCTGTTCTGTGGTCGCTGCTCCGTGCACCCTCTGCCTTCTGGAGGTGGCTCGGGAGGAGGTGGGGGGTGTGTGTGCAGGAAAGTTTCCTGCTTGTGTCCCCGTAAGCCACTCCATGGTGCCACCGACCTGCAAGACGCTGGGCCAAGGCTCTGGAGAGGGATGGTTTGCAGAGCCCTGAGCTGGCTGGATTCGTCTGCAGCCCCAGAGTGAGCCACTTCACCAGCTCATTAAAAAAAATACACGCAAAAAAAATCGGAGGTGGGGGGTGTGTGTGCAGGAAAGTTTCCTGCTTGTGTCCCCGTAAGCCACTCCATGGTGCCACCGACCTGCAAGACGCTGGGCCAAGGCTCTGGAGAGGGATGGTTTGCAGAGCCCTGAGCTGGCTGGATTCGTCTGCAGCCCCAGAGTGAGCCACTTCACCAGCTCATTAAAAAAAATACACGCAAAAAAAATCCACACCGTCCCCCCAAAACAGCAGGAGCGGT
>NW_009713769.1:2059-2770 GCF_000703405.1 Apaloderma vittatum | reverse complement strand
GGGCTGTTGTGGAGCCTGCAGTAGTTTTGGGAACTGGGGTTGAAACCTGTGCATGGGGCTGGCTGCAACCCCCTTGGCTTCTTGTCTTCGTGCCTAGAATTGTCCCAGGAAGGAGAGTAATGGGCGTTGCAGGGGAGGAGGGGGCCGAGCTGGGGTCTGCTCAGCCCCGACCGTTCCTCTCTCCGCTCCTCCTAGTGGTTTTCCCTCAGGACCTGCTGGAGAAGGGGCTGGAAGCCGACAACTTTGCCATGCTGGGCCTGGGAGACATCGTCATTCCAGGTAAGGAGAGCAGAGAGGGGTGTGACCGGCACCCCCATCTGAAGGGGCTGCGGGGAGCTGTGTGGGTGCCGCGGCCATGCCAGAGCCAGGGCTGCGGGAACCGGGGCAGGGGGGATGTCTCCCGCCGGGTCCGAGTGCTGTCCCGGTGCCTTGTGCCACCAGAGGGCACTGTCACCCCGGGCACGGCACCGGAGCCACTGCGGGTGCTGCTCAGCCTCCCTTCCGACCTTCCTCACCGTCCGCTCTCCCCACAGGGATCTTCATCGCCTTGCTGCTGCGCTTTGACATCAGGTGAGCGGGCGGCAGGCGAGAGACCTCTGGCAGGTTGGATCTTGCAACATATTTGAGCTGCTTTTTGTAGAGGTGGGGCGGAAAGAAAACAAAAATAAGGGGAAGCCAGGAGTGCATCTGGGTGCTCCTCACGGGATCTAG
>NW_009713769.1:1756-2042 GCF_000703405.1 Apaloderma vittatum | reverse complement strand
GGGTGCAGGAGAAAAGTCTTGGAAGAGTGGGTGCGACCAGGGCTGGTTTTGGGGGGAAGATCCTGAGAGCTGGGGGCAAGTCGTTGCGACAGAGCACGGAGTGGCTCCCTGATAGGAGGAGAGAGAGGGCAACACTGTGGCATCAAGAGGAAACGGCACCGGCGTGGGAAAGAGCTGGGGGTGCTGGCACCCGGGAAATGCTCCTGTGGATGCAGATCGGTGCCTGGTAGTGCTTGGCTGCCTCGATGTTGAGGGAAGTGGCTCCCTTCCCCCCCGGGGGGCCGCG
>NW_009713769.1:0-1653 GCF_000703405.1 Apaloderma vittatum | reverse complement strand
CTGTTGCGCAGACCCTCTGGTCTGTGCCAGCTCTTCCAGGTGTTTCCACCCACGTCCTGCCTTGCACCTGCTGGGAATCCCAGTTCCCGCAGGCTGCCCTGCAAGAAAACCACATGTGCCGAGAGCGGGGTGCTGGGGACCAGCTGTGCTTCCCGCCCTGAGCAGGTGGGACCCTGTCTCTGGGTCCCAGTGCTGATTCCTCCCCCCAGTAGCCATCCAGCAGCAGGATCATGCGTCTCCTTCCCTGCCCCAGCCCCTCACCCGGGTGTCACCTCATCCCAAGGATTTCCTGCTGGGCCAGCTCTGTTTTGGCCGCTGGCATCCCAGAGCCGAAGTCACCAGGCTCTGCTCCGTTTTCCCTGCAGCCTGAAGAAGAACACACACACATATTTCTACACCAGCTTCGTGGCCTACATCTTCGGGCTGGGCCTGACCATATTCATCATGCACATCTTCAAGCATGCCCAGGTGAGCTCCACCACGCCGCCTCCACAGCAGGACATGCCAGCTTGGCCACGGGCTTCTTGCAGCGTGCCAGGAAAAAGTAGATGCATTCTTTCTCTTGGCTTTGCTTTTTCCAGTGCCTGCCTGTACCTTGCCCTGCCCAAAGCTTGTGTGCTTGGCTGGGAAAGGGCTCTGGTTGGGACAAGGGTGATTTGAACAGCGCTTCATCTGCGCTGCCGTGTGTTTTTTGTGGCTCTTGCCAACCAAGCTGATCCTGAAGACCCCTGCTTTGCACTGCAGAGGGGCCCTGGGAGCCCCTAATCCGTGAATGCTGTCGATGCTCTGCCCAGGAGCCCTTGGTTTGTTTGTGGCATGCTGGGACCTCAAGGCGAGGGTTTTGTGCTGCTGCAGCTGTAACGTGGCTCTCAAAGTTGCTTTTTGGGGCATAAACCCTCTGTGCAGCGCTCTGACCTATGCCTTGGGTGCAGGAGGGACAGGGCCAGCTCACCTTGGACTCCTCCCAAGGGCCAATTTGTGGGGTAACGGTTGTTTCCTGTCCTGACAGCCTGCTCTTCTGTACCTGGTCCCCGCATGCATTGGATTCCCGCTTCTCGTGGCCTTGGCAAAAGGAGAAGTAACTGAAATGTTCAGGTGAGTGTCAGCTGGGGACCAAGAGTTGTTTGGCCCGCGGTGCTGAAGCGCACACGAAGCGTGCAGATGTTCCCACGCCTGGGCACAGCTGGAGGGACGGGTTCATCCGGGCGGGCGCGGAAGGAGCAGATTTGTGTTCATACACGCCAGGCCTGGCTCCAGCCACCTCCTCGCAGCAGCGGGGTGGGAGCTTTAGTGCAGTACCAACAGGCAGAGGCAGCATCTGGTATCGCTTTACGCCCCGGTGACAAACTCTTCCCATGCGCTGACGGGCAGAGGAGGGTGGGACCGCACACCTGGTGCTGAGATAGTTGGTCATTGTGTCCCAGGGCTCCGTGGGTGGGGGAGGACGGAGCCGGATCCAGCTGCGAGAGCAGCCGGGGCTCCAGCGGCGAGAGCAGCCGGGGCTGGTTTGAGCACATCCCAGCCTTCCCGCTCGAGTGAAGCATCCTGGTTTGCAGCAGCAGTTTCTCTGCCCCGGGGACTGTTGATGGAGAAAAGAGGGTCTGTGCTTTGGCTGCTGTGCTCCAGCCTGCTCGCACTTTGGGTCTCCTGCCC
>NW_009713768.1:0-23207 GCF_000703405.1 Apaloderma vittatum | reverse complement strand
GGCCGGGACAGGTGCTTTGCTCCCATTTCCTGAGATTTTTTTTTAGAATTTGAGCACGCTTCAGCATGAAAAAGGTTAATTGCGAAGCCAGCCGACCCTCCCTGAGTACATAATTACTATCTACAGAGGTGTGTGCGCTCCAAGGTGCCGAGGGTAGCTAGGAAACCAGCGCTCTCAGGATTATAGTGCGGGCGATTGAGGGCTGGTGCTTGGGGGTTTGGTGTTTATAGCCTGATTCCAACCCCCCCCTTCAAGATTTGGTCACCCTGGAGAACGTGCTGGCCGGCGAGCTGGGGGATGTGCTCTCCGTGACCAAATGGCACTTGGTTCGGGGTGTCCGCAGCTGCGGGAGGGCAGGGAGCGGGTGAAAGCTATAAATGGGTTTAAAGCTGTACCTTGAAATCTACCCTAATTCTAAAGAAGTCGGAGAACCATGTCTGCTACCTCCTATACTTAACAATTTGTTCCTGACTCCTGTAATGTGGTGACTTGTTCCAAAATCTGTTTTGAAATCTCTCTTCCAACAAACAAGACCTAGAAACAAGCATGTTTGTCAGTTCTGTCAAAAAGGTCCTTTTCTGACACCTGAAGTTTTTGTTAACTGACGAGCAACGGGGAAGACATCTGCTGGTGAAAAGTTAAGATCAGAATCCTCTTTATGGACGCTGGAATTGGAGTTTTCTAAAGTATTAACCACCCAGTGGCCGTACATTAAAGCAAACGTTCTGTAATTTGATGAGAACCTTTGGAACTGTGGTATGCTTATCCTTGTAAGATGACAAGTGGAGTTTTGCCCAGAACGAGGTTAGCAGGGGCTTTTACACATATCTTAGCTCAAAGCCTTCTGCTGTGTGCGTAGTCCTGCTCCCAGCTCTTGATGCTTGGTTTTTCTCGCCTGGTTGGTGCATGGGCTGGAGCCACCGTTCCCGGCAGTGGTCTGTGCCGCCTGGCCTGGGCGTTCCAGCAGGCATCGCAGCACCGGGAAGCTCCCGGCCGCGACAAAGCGCTGCCACCAGCGAGCCCCAGCAGGTGATGCCGGGCTGCGAGGCAAAGAGTTGTAGCCAAGGACCGTGACGTCTGATGGGTGCTCTTTACACGCCTGGTCCCTCCGCACCTCTCTTCAGCTGCAAGCGGGTGCCGCTGCCCAGGGTGCGAGGCTGGGCGCCGGACATCCCCCGGCTGCAGGACTGGCCCCGTGCCTGCGTTCACTGGAACCACGAGTTTGAACCCACACGTTACCACGTGCCTTGCAGAGCCTCTCGATGCCGTCCTATCTCCCCAGATCTGTGCTGGCAGGCCTCTTAGCTGTTGCCCTTCCCAATTCAAATGTGGTGAAAATAGTATTTTATAGATAATGGTAGGTTACGCAGCTGCACTGCTGGTGCCTGGACACATGCTTGGTTTCAGTGTCTCAGGTTTTTGAAAAAGACCAAAAATTGGTATCTCCTTTTGTTTAACTCATATTTTAATCAATACTTTACATGTTGAAAAAGAGAAAAAGGAAATTAGTATTTAATTGGGAATTAATTTCATTTCTGACAAAAATAAATACAGCGAAATTCAAGTTTTGGTCAGCTTCCGACATGCACATTGTAAAAAATCAGAAATGGTTACCAAAATGGATACTGAGGATTGATGTTCTTTGCATTTTCAGTTACTTGTGTATGTCCCACATGTTTGGGATCAACGTCTTCAGAAACTTTTTATTGATTTTTCTGAAAGTATCTATGTGAGGATTTATCTTTTGAAACATAATGCCACTCATTCAGTTTCTTTATCCATTAAAATCTAGAAGAATTTTTCTGATTTTAACCAAAAGGTTTTAACACTTATCGTGAATCTTGAAAAAACCATCTTGAGTTGGAATCCTACTAACTTAGGGAATAATCTGCTCAGGGAAACAATGAATGATGCACTAGCAAAAAAGGCTTTAACTTAATAGCCTCCAAATGCAATTAAAAGGTGTCTACATTTATGGGATTCCTGAAAAGCCCCTAAGTAATACACTTTGGTTTTGTATTTAGATGACTTTAAACCTGCGTCTATTGATATGTCCTGTGAAGGAGACCTTGAAGTTGGCAAAGGTGAACAGGTGACAATAACACTGCCAAATATTGAGGTGAGTGGGGTGGCTGAAGAGTGGCGGGTCAAAAGGAGTGATTTATTTAGTTGTCATAAGTGTAAACTTAATATAGAATTATACAAAGTTTCACTGTTGATTCAGAGCTGCTTGTGTGATTTTTAGAGCAGAAAAGCGATTGCTCTAAGAGTATAAAATTACGAAAGACCTAAAGGTTAAACAGCTGGGCTGTAACTTTTAAGTGTATTCACCACACTGGAAATATGCTGTAGGATGACCCAGAAGGGTTGCATACACAGAAAAGCTTCATGTGGATGTTGGCAGTGCAAGTTTCCCCTTGGTATTTATTGCCCTAGTGCAGTTCTAAAGCAGGAAAGACTGCAAAGGGAAAATTTACTACCTGCCATGCTTTACTGCTCTGCTGAGAGGGTAACTGAAACGCCTTTTGGTAAAAGGGCTCCTGCAGTGAGTGTGCTCTCATTGGGAAATAAATGTTTAATCAGTTTCAAACTAAACTAAGCTGGGTGAATCCTGTTCCAATGAAACCCCAGCTGCTTTTGGTTATAACTACTGGGAATCTAATTTGAATTAACTGATAGCATCTTTAAAGGGTAGAAATGATCACTTGTAGTGAACTTGTCATCACTGTGATGGATTGCTGTTTCTAAGGAAAAAAAAAAAAAAAAAGACTACAGGAGTAACACTTTCTGGATTTCTGATTTAATAGGGCTCAACTCCACCAGTGACTGTGTTCAAGGGCTCAAAGAAGCCTTACCTAAAAGAATGTATCTTAATTATCAACCATGACACTGGAGAATGTCGCCTAGAGAAACTCAGTAGCAACATCACTGTGAAAAAAACCAGGTGGGTGATTTACAGGAGAAACAACTGTGCTTTACTCATTGTGAAAATCAATTTTATTTTTTTTAATGAGTCTAAACTGAGATACATAACTACCCTTTGCTATATTTAGCAAAACTTCATTTTTAGGAAGTACCTAGCCTTGTTCAGTAGTCTGAAAAGCCTACCTTCTCAGCACGCTGACTTTACAGCTTTCAAGACTTGATGGGCAGAAGAAATGGAAATGCTGGGATTTGGAATTTTTTGCTTTGTTTTTTTAAAAAACTGAAAACTGACGCATCGAAAGAGATGATATCTATTTTCTGATGAATTTAGAGGTGGAAAAACTTGTTTGGGGAGTAACTTGCCTACTGTCTTCTGATGTCTAAATGAGAAAATAAAAAAGAAAGAAATTCTGTGAAATGTTTCAGTACCATTAATGGCTTGTTTTTCCCATGCCAAGATTTTAAATACATTTGTTTCTGCTGGAGAGTAAGTAATCTCCATCAGAATTATTAAGAGCCAGGTATAAAACCAAATTAACTGACAAATGTTTAAGAAGTTATTAGCACTGTATTAAAAAAACAGTAATGCATCTCTATGTAATTATGTGCCAGTATAATAACATATCTAGAAATCTAATGATGTTATTTAGAAAGGCATGACAAATAATTCCCTAAGTTAAGGTACTGCACCTACATCCTTACTTTTTTCCTTGAGTCTTGTCTTCTAGTAATTGAAATTCTTTCGATTTTACGCACAGAGCTGACGGAAGCAGTAAAGTCCAGTCTCGCATAGAGCAGCAACAGCAGCAAATGCGAAATGTAGCTAAGGTTCCAAACAACCTTAAAAACTCTCCACCAAAAGAAAAGATGTCTCCATCTTCTCCTATGGATGATATTGAACGAGGTAAGCTCCACTGGCACGTAAGTTTCAGAAACTTTGCCCTTAACTAGCAGTTAGTTTATAAGAGTCAAGGTGGGGTTTTTCTGTGTGGTTTTGAGGGTTTGTAAATTTGAGATTCATGCTAGACACTGATTGTGTGAGCACTTTGCCCTGATAGGGACATGACAACTCTGGCACAAGCAGTTAAATAGTATTTGAAACTTGCTTGAAAATCAGATTGGCTTAATATTGCCGAAGGTCCCAGCGTATGCTCTCCTTGCTTCTGCCTTCCGCTTCTACTTTAATCAGGTGCACAGCTGGTTGTGCTGTGGCGCTGGAACCGAGTCACTTCCATGCTGACGTTGCTTCTCTGCCCTCCGCAAACATATAGGTTACAGTGCTTTACTACTCAAAAATACGTTTTAAATTACTGGATAAGACCTTGTGGAAGATGAGGTTCCAATGAAAAAGACAGCTAAAAACCATCATAAATCAACCCTTGAACGGTGCTATGTACTGTATTCTTGAGAGACTCTGGTTTGGTGAGACACTCATGTTTCACTTAATAGGAGGCCTTATTTCCTTTTGGAGGATGAGGAGGATGTGGCAGGTGGTAATTACTTGCTACGGAAATGCTGACAGGTGGCAGTTTCATTGACTGGAATTGACATCTGCCTCCCAAGATGTTCTGAATTCTTTAAACAGATTTTCTTTTTTCAGATGTGTCGTTTTTGAAAGGGTTTTGTTTTCCATTTTGGTCTTAAACTCTGACCAGAAATCCGTATTACGGTAAAGTACTAGAATATATCTAACATTGCAAAGAGGAAGGAGTACTTGAGCACATGGAATGAAACGATGCCTTTTCTTGGTGGTCTGTTGTTTTACACCACTGCTGCCCCTCAAATGTATTGGGAGTCACCAAAGTGACTGCCAGCGTGTATCAAACTCCTTGTAGTGCCAGTCCAATTTTGAGTACTACTAAAGAATGTGACGTGATTGACAAATAGGGATGGCAGGGACCATGTAAAGTCATCTAATTCATCCTTCTGTTTTAAAGTCAAATTTCTGACATAATTTTTTAACCTGTTCTTAAAGACTTCCAGTGTTCCCTCTGGCAATCCATTCCAGGGCTTTGCTCTCCTTACTGTTCAGGTTCTTCCCGATACCTAATCTGACAGTAAGCCCATTACTCCTTTCATATTTATCGTGCAAGTATAGACTAGGTTACTCTGCTGCTTTTGAGCAGCCTTTCCTGTACTCGGAAGCTGCTATGTCTTTTCCATTTTTTTATGCAAAATGATGCCAGCTGCTTCAGTCTTTCCTTAGAAGTTTTCTGGATCCCTGATTCACTGTCAATCTCCTTTAGCTGTCTTACGAGTCCAAAAACTTCCTGAGGTATAGTGCCTAAATACATTTGCTGTTTGAGCTAAGGTTTTCACAGTGCTGGGTTGGGCAAGACAGGGGCTGTCTTACAGGCACTATTCATCTTTATGCACAAAGACCAAACAGCATCACATCCCGCTGTAACGCCTGTCGCTTCTGCATCAGCACGGTGTAGTAGAACTGAGTGTAGTGCTGGAATTCAGACTTCAGAAGTGTTGCCTCCTTAATCGTTCTTTATCTCATGGTTGTGTAACTGACTATTCCTGCTTAAGTGTGCTACCTTGAGCTTGGTACTAACGATATTTTATTGAGTGGGGGGAAAGATCACTCTACCTTTGTTCTCTAGTATATGTACAGCCCTTCCTTCACTGTTTGAAAACACTTAATTTAAATTCTGTCAGATTAAAATACGTCAGAGGTCAAGGCAGAGATCCTATTTCTCGTTTTTTTTGTATTAACTATTGGCCTTTCATTTTAATTATTTTTTCACTTATTAGACATTAGTGAGAGGAGGGAGGAAGTGGAATTAAATGCATAGGACTTGAGTAGTATCTTCCAGTTAGCTTAGAGCTCCAGATGTGTAGTAGATCAGTTGTTTCTTTGGCCTTTCTTCTCCAGAATAAATTTTGAAATGACTTCTTGATTTTCTACTACAGCAGCCTAATTTTTTTGCCTTAGCTTTTCTGTCTTCTTTTCTCTCCTTAAGCTGTTCTCTTGCATATGTTCGTAGTAACAGGAAGATGCTTCCATTTATTCCTCCCCTTACATTTGATTCTGCCAGTATGATCTTTTATTGTACTTTTTGTTCAATCTTGGCATTGGGTTAATTCGTCCTTGTAGCCATAGCTGCAGTATTTCAGGTGCCATTTTTCCTCAACACCCTTTTCCTTTAGACTGGCCTTTGATAGGGCTGACTGGCCTAAGTACCTTTCCTTTAGAGGGGCCTTTGATAACTTGGAATTGGTGGGCTTCGTGAAAGTTTGCATTGAGGCTTGTTCTTTTGCTGCCCCTTCTGTTGATTAACCTCTAAGCCATCTTACATCTTGGTGACTTTCATCTTCAACCTGTTCTGCTAGATTGGGTAAATCTGAAGTGAGATGTGCCACTCTCCTGCTTGCTTTTTATGTCCGTTTTATCAAAGCTGCTCCTGAAGTATTCCAAGTGCTTGTAAGACCATCTTAACAAATATCGGGGTAGTTGCAATCTTTTATAGTGATGAACTTCTGCACTCTGGGTGTACTTCTCAAGCTGCTGTATAAAATCTCCATCCACCATGATTCAGTGGTCTGTTTTGGACTTCTTGCTTCAGCATTATCCCTATTTTGCACACTTATTATGAGTACCCTTTCTGCAAAACTTAACTTCCTCTGTATGTTGGCTAGTATATAACAAAAAATGCATACTGTGCAGCATGAACTACCCAGTTGTACTCTCCTAAATATTATTGTAGTCAGGTGAATTATTTCATGAAGAATACTAGTTGGTTGAGTTAATCTGATATTTTCATTTCCAGTATTTCCTGTTCACCTCATGTTATTCTAGATGACCCTCCTGCTCCCAAATCTATAAAGAGAATGAAGATTTGGTGAAATCTTCCTAATAGTAAACTGTGGGTGGTTCCTTTGGATATTCTTCGTGCTTGCTTTTGAACAAAACATCACATAGTCCAAACAAGTGTATTGATTGTCAATCTGAACTGCTGGAAGGCATTTTGGGTGCAGCTGCAGGTATCTTAGCTCTAACTTACCTGTGTGATTTTAACTGCAGTTTTTAGGCAGTGGAAGGCATCTTTGGGAGTTCTAAGGAAACTACAGAAGACTTACTAGTTGCAGAAATTAAAGACTATGTGGGATGCGCTGCACTGTGGAATGTGGGGTTAGCATTTGAGTTCATAATCACCTTTGTTCTAATGCTTGGCTTGAAAGGGTGAAAGTGCCCAAGCAACGAGAGAAGAAAACCACATGACAGGCTGGATGCTTGCTTGTGCCTTCTGCTTTGTTCTGGAGAGTTTTTAGTCTTTTCTAGCTGCTAAAATGCATGTACGTGATTTCTGTTGTTGATTTTTCTTTTTTATGACTTTTTCCCTTCATCTTACATTTCAATTATGATGAATGTTAACTGAGAAAGAAACTGTATCGTTTGCAGAGCTAAAAGCAGAAGCCAGTATCATGGACCAGCTGAGTAGCTCTGACAGTTCATCTGACTCTAAAAGTTCTTCGTCCTCTTCATCAAGTAGTGAAAATAGTTCTAGTGAGTCTGAAGACGAGGAAATGAAGCCCTCTCTTCCTATGTCAATGCCGTATTTGCAGCCACAGCCTACCGTGTCTGCCATACCACAACAGGCTGTCCCTGACAAAGATGCCAGTCATAACAGATCCCAAGAGGGCAGTGGTCATATGATGAATACGCTACGTAAGTACAAAGGCTGTTCTTTTCTTAGTGCACAATTCCAGACATCAAGATTCTGAAAGGAAACCATATTGTTTTTAAGTATGTCTCTGTTATAATTAAAACTGCGGGAAGTGATGCTAGGGTTTGATTGTTCAGCCATGGTCTGAATTAGACACTGGGCTAGAAGGTTCTTGGTCCCCAGAGATATTAAATTAAAGCTGATGCAGTAGAAAATATTTCCTAAGTTCTTCTGGCTTCCTCCCAGTTATATACATTGGGACTGGAGAACAGTAATTTTCTACTGAAAATATTTGAACTAACAGGGCACTCCCAAAACATACATTTATAATTTCTTGGGTAGAACGATGGGAAAGATACTATACTTGCAGTATGCTGAATTACAGAAGAGATGGTGTATTTTTAGCTACTCCAGTTACTATTATTCGTGGCACTGTTCCACTGGACAGCATGGCAAAACTGTCCTTTGCACATAAGGAAGCAGATGATTTGCTTTCAGGTGATACTGTCTTATTCCAGCCATTCAGGCAAGTAAAAATGTAATTAGAAGAGTAGCTGTGATGTTCTTCAAGAAACATATTCAAAAAGGAGAGTTTGGACAGGAAAAAAAGATTCTCTACCTAGAGGGATTTTACTTTTTTAAGTTTGCTACCTGAATAGCTGGAGTATTGAGAGAGAGAAGTGAGTATTCAGTTACATTGACTCTTCGAAAATGATTATGTTTTTAATTAGGTGCTTAGCTGCAGGCTCCTGGTTTGAACAGACTCCCATCAACCCTAGTTTGCAGCCTGAGATCTTTAAGGTTTTTTCATTTATATGTAAAATTGTTGTACTGAAATTTTAGACTCTGGCAGATCTGCTTTTATTTCAGTACCTGATGGATAACATGAGCAGGTTGGGTTTTTTTGTAGCTAGTATTTAAATACTTAATTAAATATCTGTGCTGGATATTTGTATACTGCATTAACAGATAAGATCAGACTGACAAGTCCTGTGACTTCATGTGCAAAGGACTAAATGCTGCTTTTATTTTACTGACCCTGTAGGGAACAATATCTTCATATTGAGAATTTGCGTAACTTTGGAGTGTGCCATTTATTTCAACCCTTATTCACAAATGGGATTTCCCATGCTTCATGCTTTAAATAACACTGTTATGAAAACGAGATTAAGCTCTGCCCCCAGTGACAGAATCCCAGCTGGCAAGGCTTCCACTGAGAAATGCACATAGGAGCACAGGTGGCCAAGGCCACCGATAGTCATAGTGAGAAAACGCTGCTTAAAACATGACAACATCAAAACTGTTACCAGGGCAGTTGGTGGTTTGATGATGCACGTGAACCATGTTGACAGGCAAAACCTCTGTCTGTAACATCAAGCCTTGGGCTTGACTGTCTGAGCTTGCCTAAATTTTTTGCTTAATCACATTTACTTCTGTTATGGCTCCAGATCTATTTACTGCTCAAAACAATTCTGTCCCCACCTCCAGTATGGTTAACGTTTAGAATACACTTCAACCAGACAAAGATCGAAACAGATACTTTCAAGGAGAATGTGTTTCTGTAGCTCCCTTGCTGAAGGAATTTGGCAGGAGAGTGAAACTTGGAGAAACTAAATCCCTTAACACGTGGTTCTAGCTTCAGTGGCGAGTCCTCAGTCGGGGTCCTGAACAGTCATTTCTTCCATCTCAAACAATGTTTTGCAAAAATAAAATACTGTATCAACAAATGTCAGCACAAGCTGTGAGCTTGTCTAATCCTGGTTTGAGGTTTGACTGCTTAATGTGCGTGACTAGTTTTGTGCCCCTCTCTGGAATGGAGGGTAATTGGTGAAGTTTTCTTTTGGCCTTGCTGTGTGCAGGCTGAAGGCTGGAGGAAGGTTTAGAGATCAGAGGTTCATCTCGCATGTAGAAGATCCTACAGCTGAGGTTCTGTGAAACTTCAAAAACACAGGACGTGGTGTCTAGAGTGTGGTAACTAAATACCCTCTGTCAGATATACAAAAGCTACCTCTTCAGAAATCTGGGGCTCAAGAGTGCCCCTCACCCCCAAAATACTGCTTCTTCCCTGTTTTGCCTTTGGAAGGTGATTATACAGGCTCACGATTTGCCTTTTAACAAAATTTGTAAATCTTTTCATAAATATTTGATCATATGTTCCTTTATGTCTACTTTTTTGTTTAAACAAGTAATTTTCCAAAGGAAAACCAGCATAGATGGGCTATGTACATGGCATTCAGCATAACTTCACTTCTTTTGATACTTGGTGTTGGTACAAGCAGCCAGTCATGAAATAATTTTACCTTTTACTGGTTTGATATTGGTGTGACCACTAAGATCTGTGAACCATGAGTCACTCCTATGAGTTTTCCTGTTCCAACTTGCAAGAATTCAACTGAATGTATTATAGCCACTAATTGAAAAATTTAGGAAACGTGATTTGCAGTGTGATCTGTTTCCCCAGTTAATACTGCTGATAAGCAACTGGCACTTGCAAACTGAATTCAATAGTTTTTCCAAATTTATTGCTGCCTCAGAAGTACAACAGAGTCTAGATGTTTCTTGAGAGTCCTTGTTAAATGAGCTTTCCATTATTGCACCAAAACCATCTGAAAACTGCCAACTCTTTTCTGTTATTTTGCCATCTCTCTGAAGGTGTTTTTTGGAAGTAGGGTTATAAAAATGGGACAGAAAGTTTTCCCTTAAGTAAATCCTAATGCATTATTTCTCATTCTGGAACTTTTGAGTTTTTGCTTTTCCCATCTGCTGGTTTTCACAAGCATTGATATTTTTGGCTGGTGTTACAGGGTTTATTAACTATGTTGAAATAACTTTTGAAGGCTGCAGAATGACTATTTGGAAGGTTATCTTCTTGTTCATACTCCCAGTTCTCTCCTAAAGTAGGTAGTGCCTATCAGGGCTGGGATTTCTAAGAATTCACTGTAGGGTTTCTTCTGAGTGATAAATGTATGAGTTGAAATGTATGCCTTGAAATACTGGTTCTTAGGATAATATATTGTCCTGAATAATTATCAACAAATGACTGGATTTTATTCTGTCAGAATAGCTTTTTTTATTAGAGACAACTACAGCCATATTATTTTGTGTAGAAGATTGGAAACAATTTGTCTACAGTAGTACTTTAAAGATTGCTGGAAACAGCTATCTGCACTGCTGGTGTCTTACATAGATGGTTTTCTGTTTGTTGCAGAGGATTCTAAGCTTTAGTAATGACATAAGGGGAAATAGAAGAAGGCTAAATGCAGCCATATTAAAGACTTCAGTGTTCTGGCAAGAAATTATAATGCCTGATTACAAAGATCCAATCTGAGCATCTTGTTGGGTTTACCCTCTTGAGGTTACTTTTCTACCCCTCTACAGAAGTGACCTGTGAAGGGTGCTGCAGCTGAGGAAAGGGCATGCGAAAAGAGTGTGCCTGCTCAGTTTCAGTGATTTTTCTTTGCTTTTTAGGCCATTTCTTTACAACGTGGGTTTTTTTTTTTTTTAATTATTACTGTTTGGCAAGGGAGGTGTGAATAAAAGCATACTAGTTGGAACAAATTCTGAAGAAGGCGTGGGCCATTGCTAGATACGATGTAGGTTCTATATAGAGTGTGCTGCTGTATTTTTTTTTTTTGTTAGTTATCTGACATCCTGGAAAAATTCCCACCCTCCTACCCACTAAGCTTGTGGGCAGCCATTGTAAGCACAACGTAGTCTTTCTCTGTACTTCCCCATTTTGAAATATATATATAGGCACCAAATTAAAGTGCTGTGTTAAATTTCTTTTGATGTTTTGTTTGTTCACTTGTTCCAAAACCTGTTTGAAATAGTAGGTCACTGATACATCTTTAAATGGTACATCAAAGAGCTGCTCTGCTTGATTGAGACACCACTCTGTTTTCAAGCACAGCTGAGCAACATTCAGATGTGTTTCAAAAAAAACCAACCAACAACTCGTTTTTCACAAAACTGCATTCACCAGCAGTTTTCCCACTTATGAAGCATGAAAATGTGGGTGGCAAAGATAGCTAGGTGTTGTCTTTTGTGATCTGGTGATATTAAGTAAATGCACTTGTGGCTAATAAGCTAATGCTTCCTTGCCAAGACTTTAGAACTGTAGAAAAGTGATCTCTCTAAGATTCTGTCACGGGGGAGTTTGGTTCTACACCCATTTATTCCCTTACCATAGAATAGTTTGGGTTAGAAGGGACCTTTAAAGATCATCTAGTAAACAACCCTGACCTATTTGGTATTTGGTTTTGTAAGCTTTTGACTGGGGAAAGGGAATATCTTGAAAGAAGAAAAGTATTTCCCTGAAAATGACTAATGTGGTGACTCTTTTTCTTCTAGGAAATGACTTGCAGCTGAGTGAATCTGGAAGCGATAGTGATGACTGAACAAATTTTTGGCCTTAAATGTATCACCTTCTTTGCTAAATATGTCTTAGCATCTGTTTTGCACTAAGATTAGATTACCAGAGACTGGAATGAATGTCCTTGATTTTGATAATAGACATCCTAATTTTCTACTGACACATCATGTCTATAATACAGGAGCATTGATATGCTGTCAGTGCTATGGATATGTGTTTATCTTTCAAATTACTGTATTTACAGTAAAATGGTGTATGATCTGATTTTGATTATTTTGCCTCAGCCACCTGTTTTACTTGAAACTGATTTGTAACAGCTAGTTACTTTATATAAATAGTTATGGAATGGAGAAATTTCTGATATTTATGGAGGCAAGTTTCCTTCCTATCGTTTAAATGCTGAATGCTGATCTCACAACTTTTACTTGGAGGGAGTGAAAGGGAGAACAACTAAATGAGGTCTGCTGTGTCAGCTACACTTTTTGTTCAGTTCACAGTTCATACCTTTAAGGAAACTGCTGAATAATGTGGTCCACTAGTGCAGTTACAGTTTACAATTGTTCAACACATTGCTGAATTCTTAATTTCATTGTATTATAGGACTATATTTCTGAGCCTCAAGATTCCTAAAGGAACTTGTCTATTCTCTGCCTTTTTTTTATGTAACTTGAATAGGCTGGTCTTTTTGCAACCTTTTTGTATCTAAATTTAGATAACTGCAGAGGTAGCAATGAATTTCCTTCATTTAATTCTGTAATGGAAATCAGAAAATTTCTTTGTAGGAGTATAAAGGTAATTTAATAAAGCAATATTTATCATTTTCATGTATCTGATTCTGTTTTTACCGGTTAAGAATTGCACTTCCTACCTGTAGTAGTCATGCTAGTGAAAAGTTCATGCAAAGAAAGGGAAAGCAGAGAAATGGTAGCTAATAGGCACTGCCCACCCCATTGCAAGATGTAAGTGTTTGTTGCTTTTTCCTATCTTGAGACAAGCCCTAATAGGAGCTCGCCAAGAGTTTATAGCGGTGCTAGGGTACTGATGAATGTTTTTTACAGACTTTATTCAGCTGCCATTGGTAAGTGATACTGTGTTAGACAACAAAAGGTGTTTGCCCAGTCTTATTTTTTCCTCGCTTGAAATGATATTTCAAGACCTGAAGAACTGCAGGTAGGCGTCCAGATTTCATCCTTGGTTTACTACCAAAGAGTTTTGTAACTAACAATTGCAAATCTCCGCAGGATGAATTCTGATGAGATAAATCTGCTAAGTCTTGCACAGAAGTCTCCTTTGCTATATTGCAGTGATTGCATGCAGCTCTGTGTTTAAAACTGTCAGGACTGAATCCTATATGTAAGCCTGAATGTGCAGACATGAAAAAATGCACACTCAGTAAATGTATACAATAGCTGGTACTAGACTAGCTTATTCTCTCAACTGTGCCACGAGTATCAGCCCAGGCTTACCTCTAGACAGATTAAGAGACCAGAACCATGTCTACACCTCACAGAGGAACCTTTACTGGTACCAGCAGGCAGAAATGAAATACTGAAAATGCTGCTTTCTGATGCTTCCCCGCCTTGCGCTCTGTACCCCAAACTACGGCATTGGTCCGTGCTCTGTGCCAGGTAGCCACTTGCTAGTCTTCCAGCTTCCTAAAGTTGCTATCGTAAGAGGCAAAACATTTTCTTGTTTATACTCAAAGGAAGAAGCTCAAGTTAATAACCATGGGCGAACAGGTCTTTGAGAAAAGCTAATGAGATGTTGCAGGTAACCTTAGGAGTAAGGAGCAGCCCTGTGTGCTAAATAGAAAGGGCTGCCTTCCCCCTGGCCCCAGTGGTTTATTTGCATCAAAGCCTGCCTTTAGGCCAACGCGAAATTCTAATTCTAGCTGGAATGCGGCTGTGTTTTCTGAGTAACAGTGCATTTAGGGTATATGGGAGTGAGCAGATGCATCAAACGCTGACCAGGCCAGGGTCTACCTCATGACGACTGTGTGTACTCGTGGATTGTAGTCACTCCTTCAGCAATGAAACTGTTGAGTACAGCCTCTGTACAGAATTGCACTCACATATACACAGGTCCTTAAATAGAACTCAGAGTAAAGCAGATTTCCAGGTTCCCAAGTCTCTAGACTTTAACAAAGCCTGTGCTATCATTAGGATTTGGTCTTTGGGTTGAAAGCTTTCTAGCATGGGAAGTCTCGGTTAAACTTTTGTATAGCACGTGTACGGAGTAATTTGTGGCCAGTGGCTCAGTATAAATAAATAAATATAAGATCTAGATGGATGCGTTCTGTCAAATGCACAGGTGTGATAATTCAGGAAAGGCTACCTTTAAACATCAAGACAGGAGATAAGATTCTGGAGCAGAGTTCTTATAGAGATAAGGCAACAAAGATAACAAACCTTAAATGTGCAAAGGGAAAAAGCTCTGTTTGGTGTATCCAGCCCAAATATGTGTGATCAGACTCCCCTTCTCTGTGTAAGCATCAAACACAGGCAAATGAGCGAAAAAGTTTGTCTGGGCCTGCTGTGGTACAGAGGGGACTGGCTGGGATCTCATTTGTGTCTTGCTGGGGGTGTTTCTTCCCCAGAGGCTTGGTTTGTGTGCTCCCAGCAGTGCTGAACCCCCATAGCTCCTACTGCAGGCCCTTCTCAAAGGGCAGGATGGGAAGGTGGTTGCACTGAAGTTTAGAAGCATGAATAAGAGGCATTCTAGCAACAGAAAAACAAATCCGGTTGTCTTTTCTTGATGTTGGAATTTTTGGGGGGACCCTGATTTGAAAATTCTTCTCCTTTAAATGTTTTAGCCCTGCAATGTCAGCGTAACTAAAAAGGAGTAAAATCAGCAACTGCTGTTTAGTTCCTATGACTGCTGTTCCTATAACCTGAGTGGCTCTTTGAAAATAATCTTCTGAAATAGCCTTGGTTCTATCTTGTTGCTTTCAGCTAATTTGTCCTTATATCCAAAGATTTAAAGCACGTGCGTATGTATCTCTAAGCAGTAGGTACATTTGAAGAATATTTTATTGTGATACTATAATTAAGCTATTATGTATGGTTTTGATTTGAGGAGCATCCACTTACCACTTACATTGATAAATCAGAAATATCGTCCAAATGCAGCTGAAAACTTCAAAATTTTTTAGCCTTCTGACTACTGCAGTGGTAAAAAACACTGCTGCCACAGCTCTAAGCCCTCTTTTCTGCGTGACACCTGGTACGTGCACAATTTATCTAGTAAATACCTCTTCAAGGTTGTAGCATTCAACCCCCGTTAAGTCCTGAAACGGTGATTATGTGTGCTTACCAGTTGTAACTACCTTGCCTGGCAGCTTCCAGTTTTTGTAAGATCTCTGTCCTACTGTTGTTTTTCATGAGCTTTCCCTTGGGGCACCTGAAGAGGCCGAGATGATCTCTTCAGGGCAGCCCTGGCACAGCTGTATTCCACAACTAATACTGAGAGTGCCAATTCCTTGGGGTTTTCTGTCTATCTCTAATTCCCTCTTGAGATTTTTGTCCCTAATGCTGTAATGGGCCTTTGGGAAGTTCTGCTTTATAACCATCAAACCTGATGTAATGCTCATGCGTTTTGTAACTGTTTGGTAAAAAATAATCTTATTTCCTGTCTAAGCTCTGAAAATTCTTTGCCTAGGTATGGGTTACTGAAAACAGCTGCTCATCAAAATCATGGTGTCAGCAGCAGCTGGAGCCCAACTCATTGTGGAGTTCATTGTCAATGCACGTGATACGATCAGCTTTATTCCATTATCTTTCTTTTTTATTCTGGAGGAAGGCGGGAGATAACCATTTTTCAGATTAAAGGAGTTTAGTAAGTCACTTCTGTGCTAACAGACAGTGAATCAACTTGAGAACAGAGCAACGGTGTTTCTAAGAAGGATTATTTGTTGGGCCTTTCTTGGCTGATTTCTGGAGAAACAAATACAAACAGATCATCTCAGATAAAGTTTGCTTTTGATTCTCAAGATTGTGGCCCACAAAAATTGTATCATTTCTGGTCAACACTTTTTATTTTCTTTAGAATTTCTCCATGAAGGTTTCTGAGAACAGTCAAACAGACTCTTGAATCTGTCTTAAACAGAAAGGATGAAATGCCTAGGCTGGACAGAAATTAAGAAACCCAGAGGAAGAAAGAGAAGATGACCTGGCTCACAGGCCAAATGCTCGCAGTACATTTGGATTCCTCCTCTCACTACCTTTTGGAGGCCATTTAGCTAACCGTGTAAGGTGCCGGGGGCAGTTCAGACCAGCTTTCTGAGGAAAAAACAAGATGTAAAAGCAAGAATCATGTAAACAGAAGTTTTGAATAAGGGTGCTTGCATTTAGTTAAAATATATATTCCTGCTGTTTTGAGGGAGGTAGGGCAAATGCAAAAAGAAGGTGAAGATGTACTGAAAAGTGGAGAAAAAAGTGTGAAATGGTGATTTCTTTCACAGCTTAGATGTAAAACTTGGTAGGAGTAGTCATCCACATCTGAGGGGAAGATTGAAAGACCTATGTGTCTCAGCTGTTACTCTGCTCAATTCAATGAATCTGTGGTAAGAGCTTCTCCTGGTTGTTAGCTGGTTAGCAGTTATGTCCCATGTGATCTCGGGCCCCCTGCATAAGATTAATTCACGATGGCTTAGATATTTGCAGGCACCAGCTCCCGGCTTACCAGCTATATGCATCGGGATGGGCTGAATTAGTGGAAAGCTCTAAAGAATCTGTTACTGTGGCTTTTATTTCACTGCTTGCAGATTCTCCTGTTGGAGAAAGGCTCCTGTAGGGCAGACTCAGAGCGCAGGGTTTGTGTCGGCAGGAAGAACTATTCAGCTCCTAAGCAGAGATACTGACTTCATACAGGGTTTTCATAAAACCCATGATATATCTGCTGTAGTGAAGGGTCTGGGCTGCGGGGAACAGCGAGGGCTTGGGCTCTAGTTGTGTCTGTGGTTTTCTGATTCCGTAGAAGAAACGAGTGTGTTCTCAGATTTTTCGTTCTCTGAAAAGCAAATCCCTCTGCTGCGGTGAGGAAGGAATGAAGGTTAGAAGCAAAGATGAAGGAGCCTTTCATTCAACAGAGAAGGCTTTGTTGATGTACAACACATACCTGGCGAGTTAGCTGCCGAGACCTCTCTTGACTTGCTTTGAAGAGGGGCCCTTGTTACAGAACCTGTTCTCCATCTCTCATCTCCCATGTGCTGTCTTTTCTGTGCAGCTTCGTTTGTCTCCTGAAAATTCATACCTGGCTTGTTCTCGTAAGTGTGCTTACACATGACAGAGGATTATTTGCTCCCTCCAAGAAATGAGGCCTTCTCCATGCTGTTATTTAAAGTTTAAAGAAAAGTGGAGTGTCTTAAAAAGGTAATTAAAGAAGACCCAGCAACAACCTAAACTGTTCTTTAATCTCTCTTTCACTTCCACACGCTGCGTATCTTGTTCTACCAGTTTCAATGCTCTTGCAAAACAGTTGCACAACGACTTCCTTGTAGCAACCAGCAGAATTAAACTTGAGCTCACCTAATTGGCTGTACCTTCTCTAAGATTCTCAATGAATTGAGTTTCCAATAAACTCTGCAACCTCTCCCCCTCCTTTTTCCTGTACCTTTTTAGTGCCGTGACTTTTGGAATAAATATTAGTGGACATCCTATATCCTCATATGCCACTCCCACGGAGACATGGGAGCTGGTTGCAACCTGAAATACTAAATTTTTTTTTGCACCTGACTCGCTGCACGTTGACAATTTATGAAAGATCTAGGCTTTACCAGAGTTTTGATCCAAACGTTTTTGGTAGCATTAAAAAATACCCCACTATGAAGTGTTCCTAAAAGCTAAGGCTGTTTCAAATCAAAACGGATTTTGTGCTAGTTTCTGATTTTGCTGGAATAATGAGGGCATGATGGACGCAGAACAAGGTAATGGGACACTCAGAGCATCAGGGTCAGACAAACTATTTTGGAAGTGGATGTCCAGCAGCTCTTCTGGACAGGTCTGTGTGCTTTATGATCCTCTCCCACCAAAATGTGGAACAACTGTTGTGCTGCACAATATCTTGTTGCTTGTTTGGTTTTTTCCCTAGTGCAAAAGATTCCAACAGAAACATTTAGCTAACGTTTCATAAATGCTTTTAAAATAAATGCTAGTCTTTAAAAACATTTGCCAAATATGACCTGAACGTAGGTGGGGAAAACTCCAGGCAGATTAGCAGCTCTACTTGTGTTGCTCCCTTATTTGAGCTCCTTTCCCCCTTCTAAGCCAGCCTTTGCCTAGTAACCTTCAGCAGGAGGTGGTATTTGTCAAGGACACTGATGATCAGTGGCTGTGCCTATGTTTAACCAAGGATGCAAGACCGTTAAGCTATTTAAGAGGTTCTTGCCACAATGAGTATATTTTAGAAAGCACCACCTGGAAAGAGCGTACAGAGCTTAGTGGGGACTTTTTATCCCTGTTAATTTGTAAAACAAAAGCCCATCCCTGCTTGTGTACTTTCCATTTGACTCCCTCCTGGTGATGAAACAACAGCTACTCACAGGTGAATAATCAAGGTCCCCAGGAGAGAAACTTGTTAGAATTTTAATAATGTCCTGGCTATATTTATAATTCTATAGAGATGCTCTGAGCTGAGCAAGCCAAAGAATCTGCCATGTTACATCAGAGCCTTTGATCCAAATGACCTCTGTTCTGGAAACAAGAAGTGCTTATGCTGCACAAATCCTCTGGACCTCAAAAAAAAAATAAATGTGTGAGATTGTCTGTGCTGTACAGAGAATGATCACTGTCAGGTAACTTCAGCCGCTGTTAAATGGGAGCAGCTCTGTGACAGGAGGTTGGCAAACTGCCAGTGTCCATGGGATGTGTAGGAAGGTGCTGGTGGATTGATCTGATGCTTCCTGGAACTTTGAGAGCAACCCCCAGGCAGGTGTGCTGGTTGCTGCAAGGGCAGAGACTGCAGACTGCTCCCTGCTGCGTGGCAGCCTCTGAATCCCCTGGGTCTTATCAGCAGCTCACACCACACAGAGACCTCCTGCCTGATACAGATGCTCAGCTGCGAGAGGCTGCCTCGCAGCTGTGTTTTCTTCATCTTGTACTTCGGTGACAAGGAGGAGGGGCTGTACAAATGGTAAATTTGTTTCCCAAGCTAAATGAAAACTATAGTGTCAAGCTTGCTTGCCCTGGCACCTCTCGCACTTTTCCAGTTTACAGGGATAGTGGTAGGGTGCTCATCAGGAAGGGAAATATTTTGGTCATCCCACAATAAGGTGAGGTGACCGTTCAAGGTAGTGCAGTGGCCCAGTGGCAGGTCTCCTCAGTGCTGGACTCCACTCAGGTGACAAAACCATCCAGTTTAATATCCAGCCAGCTTGCTGTGCTATTACCACCCTCCCAGACTGGTACACAAAAGCGTTCTGCTGAAATCAGGCCACTCAGTCTCACAGGCTTCTTTCTCCCTTATGCTAGAGTGAGCTTCTCTCCTCTCTTCCCATAGGAGAGGGTATTTAGGATTGTGTTAATTGCAGCTCGGCAGGGGGAAATGGTAATACATGGCTACTCCTTCCTGGCTTCACTGAGGCCTCTTTAGCCTGGCCTCACTGGGTAAACTGATGAAGTTCCTTCTTTCTGCTTTCCCACTGCAGCGGGGAAGGAAATTAAAAGCACCTTTGCAATGTATAGAGCTGCTCCGCTCCATCTGACTGGGGGGAGGTGGAAACTTGTGTCCCTCAGACTCAGAGGCAAGAACCACTTCAGGTATGAGCGTGCCAAAGTCAAGCTGGAGCCACACGGGAACATCTGGGTTACCTTGCGTAGTGGTGTGTGGTCAGGCACACCGTGAGGTGAAAACAGGAGTGTGGCATCTGCGTGCCCTCTCCCGGTCTCCCCTTGTACCTCTTTCCACTGCTCCAGGGGCAGCTCTGTAGCCGTGCTGCATTGCTTCCCTGCAGACATGCAGCTGGAAGGGTACCAGATCCCATGTCCGTAACGAGTGGGCATGACTCTCTCACCCTACTCTTCATGGAGCTACTCCATATTGGTCCAGTCAATGCAGCAGTGTTTCATCTCATTGCTGTGTCCCTTCTGACAAAAGGGAATGAGACTCAGTCTTCCTTAAGGTGCCACTTTCAAAGCACAAAGAAAGAGCATCTCAGAAGGGAGACAAGCCATGGGAACCACACCAGGTTCCCTCTGGGCCTGAGTTAGTCACACATCCAAGCTCACAGTCCTGTCAGGGCATAACCCACCCAGCTGCGTGGTCTCCCAGCCTCCGGCGCTGCTGTCCGTGAGGAAAGCAAAAGCATAAAATGCAAACATTTGAGTCACAGAGGGTGGGTGAGCAGGATTAGGCGAGGCTGCGCTGACTAACCCACCCCAGCAACAGGCAAGTATTGCTCCCAATTTGTCCTGAAAGAAATGGATCTGGCTCCACTGAAGCTCAGGGTGGTTTTAGAAGGTGCTGCTGGTGCAGAAACATCATAACTGTGATCCTGAGCCATTCTGCCAAAATGGGATGCCAGGCCTGAGTCTGGCTCCATTTACATGGAAACATCACAAAATTGATGATAAAAAGCAAACCAGGGATATATCATTGCTACTGTTGCATCTGACAAAGGAGAGTCAAATCCCTTGCGGCAGAAACAATTTATCTGTGGCCCAAACTGACTCATTAGAAGCTGTTTCAAACAATCGAGGTCTTTGTATTGAAAAGGCACGTCCTGATGAATTTGACAAGGACGCAATGACAGATTATTTCATAGTCTGCTTTGTAAAGCTGTACGCAGGGTTAATGACAGTTTAGTATTAATTGTGTATCTCTGGCAATTTGCAGAGGGACATTTGTCTGACTAGAATCTTGTTCTCACTTTTAACATTTCTAGTTCTTGAACGACAAAACAACTGGAAATTAGAACATTACTTCCTCAAACGGCTTTATCTGAGGCTTTCAGGATGTGAGGCAATTAAGCATTTAATTGTGAGGCCCTGTATGGAACAGCATAAAATTTACTCGTCCCCAGCCACCGCGCTGCCCCCACCCAGACTCGAGCGCGATGGCTGTTTGCTAGTGACCTGCAGCGCCTTCGGAGAGACACACTTGTGGCCGCCTCACACTGGGCTGGGAGGAAAGGAGATGGTCAGGACGTATTTAGTAAACCAGCTTTCCTCTTCGGTCACAGTGACAAACAGATGCACCAGTACAAAAGCATGGCTTCTTAGCACAAGCGACACGTGTGAGCAGGCTCTGAGACCTGGCTGCTTTGAATTTCCAGGAATTAGCTGGTAATGTATTAGCTGTGTTAAGATAAAACCGTGTGTCTGCAAGGCCTGCTGTTTGCTCTCCTTTGTGTGCTGAGATACAGACAGCTCTGAAGGAAGAGCAGTTGTTTCTGCAGATTCTAGTCTCAACTTCAACAGGGTGAAGACAACTGCGATGCAGCAATTGTTCAGTGAAGGACGCTTGTTCAGTGCAAGGGAGAAGAGGTTGATAAGTTTAATTTTTCATTTACAAGTTTTAAATGCTTCAGGGTAGTAACATGATTTTAAAATTCTGACTGTTATTTAAATTAATTGCAAAATTCTAACCGACTTCCATGTGACCAAAATGACGAATGGAATTTATAAATATCCGAGTGGTGTTATTCAGGGCATGGAAAAGTAATTTCATGTTTATCCCTGTGCACTGGCACAGCTGGGCTGTCAGTGGGAGGAGTGTAAAGGCCCTGACAGCAACTCTTCTCCTGGAGGTTCTGGTGCCTGGACGTGGGCTGAGCTAGAGCTTCTCCCCAGGCAAAGAGGAAGTTTAAATCCAAGCAGCTTTTTTAATTTTTTATTTTAAATGCAATTTATAGACACCTCCACTTGTGAAAGTACTTGCATTTCATGTGCTCATGGGTTTCCAAAAGCCTAAACTTGGCATCCCAACTAGTTTACCCTATTTGACCAGACCGACTGCAAGTCTGGTTTTTACCCTCTCTGGGCAAGCCTTTATTTAAATTTCAGTTCCTGAAGATACACACCTTTTTCTAGGAGCTTGTCTTTCCCCAAAGAATTATGCTGGTGAAGTGCATATGTAACCTTCCTTAAAGTGGTGTTCCAGCACACAACACTGAGAGATTTGTGTATGAGACAGGCGATGGAGCTGTATTCAGAAACAGTTTGATTCTTTGGACTCTCAAGGAAATCTGAAGCATTCGGTTTGCTGCCTCTTCCCACAATGTTCTTAAATCTGCTATGTTTGCATGCTGTGCACTTTTGTTCTTGTGCAACCACAGGTTGCCAAGGAAAGCAGACCATTTTTCCACAACCTCAGATTGAGGGCTAGTGTTGGTATTGATCAGGGTTCACAGAGCTCAGAGGGCTTCCCCAGGTTATTCCATGGAGCCGTCCAGAGCCAGGACCTTTTACTAACAGATTTCTTAATTACAGAATCATAGAATCATAGCCTTAGCTGGAAGCGACCTTAGAGATCATTTTAATCCAGCCTCCCTGCTGCCAGGGACGACATGACTGCCTGGGTGCCACCAGATCATCTAACGCAGACACTGAGAACTGGGACCCTAGAAGATGAAACTGACTACTAGCAGGGATAGAAAGACAAATGGAGTGGAGCTTTTTGAAACATCTTCGGCAGAACGTGTTTGCCCTGAGGCAACTCTGACAACAGTTACCCCAACCCCCAGACAGCAGCTGCATATGGCTTGGGGCCGGTGGGCTCAGTTGTCTGCTGGGTCCCACGCTGCCATGCCTGTCAGCTTTGTTAACCTGCTTCTCCCCAGCTCCAACTCAAGGTCCTTGCCCTGCCCTGGTTCTTCAGCAGCAATAATGTGTCTTGGTGCTCAGGCCAGGTGCCAGGGCACGCAGTTGCCTCGAGTTTTGCTGTCTTTGAAGAACTCCAGTGTTTGCTGTTCCCTGACTTCCTTTTTAAAAGTGCTCATGGATGTTTCAGATTGTCTTCTGATGCTGCTTAGCACTGTTAAAAAACCAGGCCTTGCTGCTGATTGTGTACGTCTGGGTATGGATGAGATGAGAGTGGCTCCTGAAGGGAAACAGTTCCTTCCTCAGTCCCATCAGAGGCTGCAGTGCGTCCCAGGGACTGCGCTCCCAACAGCAGCCATGACAGGAAAACATTTTCAAACAACCAGCCGTGTAAAAAAAAAAACCAACCAACTTTATGCGGCATTTTTGTTGCTTGTAAGTGGACATTTCTCTCCAGTGTTTCCCGAGGTCTGTCGCAAGCAC
>NW_009713767.1:91584-104223 GCF_000703405.1 Apaloderma vittatum | reverse complement strand
TCCCCTTAGTCCCCTCAGTCACTCCCCACAGTCTCCCCTCTCAGTCTACTCGCAGTGTCCCCTCCAAGGTCCTCCCCTCCCAGTTCCCTCTGAGGCGCAGCAGGACCCCAACAAAACCCCACGGGGAGGCCATGCCAGCCTGTTCCCTGCTGCAAGCGCCAAGTTCAGGGGATGACATGCAGCCAGGGCCACCCCAGCACCTTCCTAAGGCTTCCCTCGGCGCTCCCACTTGTCCTCTGCCTCCTCCTGCCTTGCCACTTAAACTCCTGTGCCCTGGCAGCTTCCCCATGGCCGCCAGTGCCTGCATCCTGCAAGGGGTTGCTGTGACCTGGCTGAGGGGTTTCTCCCCTTGCTTTCTGCACCTCCACAGGCTCAGCTTTTCCCCCCCAAGCTCCTCAAGCCTCAAGTGCAGCTGTGCCAGCTTGTGTGGAGGGTTGACCCCACCACGGAGGCCAGCGCAGCTAAGCATGAGGGCAGATCTTCTACGTGAAATGCCCAACCTGAAACCCATCAGAGCCCACCCAATCTCTCAGGCACGTTGGCCAAACCCAATGTCGCTTTACAAACCCTCTGTCTAGACAGAATTCCCCAGAACAAAACAGGTTTTATAGGACGGTGAACGCTCCCATGGATTTCCATACCGGTTCCCGACCTGAGAAGCAGGTCGTATAAGCTCCGAGTGACGTGCCGATGTGGCAGCAGAGCATCTCTGTACCCAAACTGGTCGCTCAGGGCTGTTTTCATCGCCCGCGCGGTGCAATGTCCCAAAAGAGCAGCTGCGACAGGAGGACAGCACTGAGACAGTCCCGAGGATGTCGATCAAGACTGTAAGCCACGATGAATTAATCTGCAGCATTTTATTGATTTCAAGGAGATCTATAACAACAACTTCTTTTGCAAAGACTGGGTCTGCCTTTTGTTTACTGCAAAACTTGAATTCATTACATTTACTTTGACATTTACATGCATTTCATTACATTTACTTGCAAATTCTGTATTTATTTACATGGTGCCTGTCCTTGCTGAGGTCTGGCTGTAATCACACCAGAGGTCTCTTACAGCCCTCTCCTTCTGTCGCTGTATTACTCATTAGCTACACAAGTAAGTGCTGTCTGGTTGTGCCCACTTTAATTCCCTTCAAAAACAGTGAGTTCCCTCCTGGTTTAGGATGGCTCAGCCTGGGACAGGGTTCAGTGTCTCACAGCGGCTCCAGATACGAAATCTGCAGCTCCTGTCCAGCAGGAGCTTACTTTAACTTACGTTAACCCAAGGCATTTGCCCCAGTTCAGGTGGAGGGAAAACGTTTTGCCATTGGAGGTGGCGGAGTGGAAATCAGGACAGATTTTCAGGCACAACCAGGGACAGCAGTGCTCTTTGCTATCTGCTATTTCAACTTCTTAACGAGTTTGGTGAGTACATTTTGAACTGCATTTTGGATAACTTCTTGTGCTTGCCTCACCCGTTACATCACTTGTGGTCTTGGAAACCAAGGATTTGCTGGAGCGGCTGACTCCGGGAGACTCCCCCCGTAGCATTTTGCTCCCCTTATGACCCTTTTCTGTGCTGCTGCAATAACTCTGCAGCCTTGGCATGAAGCCGGGATGGAGATCCACCAGCGGGGACAGAACCTGAGTGGTCCCACAGCTGCAGGAAGATGTCAGTGCTGCCTGGTGCCGGCGACACACCGATGTTACACCAGTCCTGCAGCTCTGAGCATACAGCCCCCGAGCAAGAGGCCTGAGACCACCACCATAAGAGGAGCTGGTGTGCCTGCCAGGGCAATCCCACATGCTCAATGTTGGGAATGGGGAGCAGATGGGAGGACCCGTGGAGGCCGTGATTCCGCTCTCATTAGCTGGGAGAGCGCCTCCACCTTTAAGCAAGTGCTGGGCTCGCCGCATGGCTGAAATCAGAGTGGGGCTGTGAGTCCTGCGGACAGAGTGGAAGAGGAAGGAGGTGCTTTGGGTGGAGGGAATCCCATACCCCGGGCAGCAGGGGCAGAGGAGGATCCTGTTGCTGCTGTGTCCTACAGCTTCCCCATGTCATGATGAACCTTTAGGATGTCCCCAGTTGCCCCCTGCCATGGGATTAAACCAGCATGGGGTTAACAGCAGGAGGGAAAGGAAGACCTTGACTGTGATCCGCTGCCCCTGGAAATGGGGCTACGATTAAATATGCAAAAGGCTTAATACTGCAGTGCTCGGGGTACCACAACCCTGTGGTATCGGTATTGCAAGAGTCAGATGGCCTCACCCACTGGTAATGCCAAACACAGAATGAGCTCAGAGTAGCAAGATTTTGTGAGAAGAAATGATACTCTTTAAAACACACTACGTAGTGAGCAAATGAGCCCTACTACTGCAAACTTGCACCCCGGATTCCCAGTCCGGATCCCAGTGCCCACTTCCCTGGACCCCAGCTGACGGTTAAACCCTTGCGTGGTTTCCTGAGGACTTCATCTGCGGTGCTCAAGAGGCTCGGCAAAGCAGGTGCTTAATAGATAACTCCTTTATTCAGGGACTAGTTCCAAGTGAAATTGCATAATAAAATCTGCACTGCTGCAGCCCATTTCCAGACTTCCTGTCTCCAGAACTAAGCTGCTTAAAGATACAGTTCCCGAGATCCTACCTTCCTTCCCTGGCCAAAACATGGAAGTATCATTTCTATAGCTTGTGACCTCAAATCCTTACGGCCAAACAATTAACCATGTTTGAATAACTTCTGAGGAGCTCTGCCCTGTAACTTGTAGTTACTGTGGCATCACCGGAGCAGTTCTCACTGGGAAAAAGAAAGTCTGTTTTTCCCAGTAACATTACATTCCGGCATCTGATTGCCTTACCATCCCCACGCGCTGCCAGATGAAGTTGTCCCAGGCAAAAAAAGACGAGCCCAGTACCCGTTAACCTCCGCTTCTCCTGGCTGCTCGGAAGACGTTGCCTATTCTTCCTCCAAGTGCCTCTCTCTGGTTACACACACCATGCACTCGTGGGATTGTGGAGCAACTTTATGTGAAATAAACTGTTGTTTCTGGCTACTGATTTTCATTGTATGTGTGAATCCTTGTTGTGCTCAGGAAGTGGTGGTAAGCCCTGACACCGCAATCACAGTGCTGTTTCGTGTTTAGCTACACATCCGTGCACTTTTGCAAACCCTTAGCGCCATGGGCTTCGGAGCCTAACTGGCGTCCCAAGTGGTCTCCTTGCTTTGTTTTCTGCAAAATAATGTATCTGCCATGTTCTGTAGGCACCATCCTGTCGTTTGATGCTGTCAGGCACCGGTCAGACCTGATTCTTCTTTCCTTTTCAGTACATATTCATTGTTTTAAAACCATTTCATACTTACTTGTTGAATAGAATCTAGTGTGGACATTATTGTGAACCACTCAAAATCCCATCCATCGTCTGTGGAGACCCTCCTTTCTACTAGCATAACTCTGGCGTAGGGGAATCATCCGCGTAACAAGAAAGACTGTCTCACAGAAGTGAGAACAACAGTTCAGGAAAACCTCGTAGTCTTCTGTCATCAACATAATCTGATCTCCAGCTGCTCCTTTTTTATTTATGTCCCAAATGTGAAGCCCTTTTGCTTGAGTTGACCTGTAATTTAGTCATGCCTGACAAACAGTTGTGAAAAATCTGTGTAAGTCTGTCTTTACATTCTCATCCCGAGCTCCTGCTCTAGAAATCATAGCCTGCACTTTGAGAGACAACCGTCCACTTGCTTTCTTTTTTAAATCAAACTGCTAGAAAACAATGTCTGTCTTTGGGCTCTGCCACACTACGGTTTTGTCCATCTGACACCGGCTCTCGCCCAGCCTTGTAGTCCGTTTGAAAATCACATTTCTATCCATGAAATACTAACCTGGGTAATCTGGGCAGGTTTCACGTCTGCCAGCTCCCTTTGAGCAGTTGCAATTGGTGCTTTATGGGTGGTTTCAGCAAACACAGGCAGAAGTAATATGTGAAACTGTTTATCCCTCTATAGCCCACAATGAAAGATCCCTTCCCCAAACACACAGAAATGCAGGCTGCCCATAGCTACACCCTGGCCACTCCAGACGGGAAGATCTCAGAGTTTTCCACCTCCCTGGTCTCTGCCATGTCCCTCTGACAAAGACTTGCCCTTCCCCATTACACAGGCAATAGGAGGAAGCATTTGCCAGCTCTTCAGGTGCGGCACGTCACAGCTTGGCTTTAGCTTAATCCCAAATGAGTGGCAGCCCAACTTAACGTGCTGAGCCGTGAGCGCCACTTGTGCTCCCGTCTGCTAGTTTCACTACAGAAGCTTCCTTTTACCCAAACTTGTATCTCAGGGGAAGACCTCATCCTTCCCACCAGAGCTGGTGCCTCCAACCATTGTTTTTTTCTGTTTGCGCAGCTCAGAGCAGTGACAGCATCTCTGAACCTCTGTCCCAAGCTGGAGTGTTGGCTGCTTGCCTGTCCCTTGGAAGACGTCTTCAGAGTCCTCCTCACTCAAGTCTGTTCTCTGCTCTTTCCGTGAAGGCATCGCAGAGATGAAATCAAGGGCTCAGCACATTTTACCACATCGCTTTTGACCAAATGTGATCCAAGCATTTATTAACCTACTTGGATAGACTGCAAATGTGTTTTGTGGAAGTAAATTCATTACTATAACCCTCATAGTTCAGTTTTTCTCTCTTCGCATACAGCTTTCTTTTGTTTATCGGTAGCAGTGCTCACAACAGTGCCGTGACTTCCGCCTAAGTGTCTCTCATGAGAGTTGGAAATGCCCTCCTTGCATTCTGGCTGACAGTTCTTATTCTTTGCCACAGCAAAATCTGACATTCCCATGAAAACTCTGCCCTGAGCTCGTAGTCTCATCATCATCCTGTTAGTCACTCGTCTGCAAAATTCTGCTGACCCTTCGCAAAGCCAGGCCATGGGGACGTGGATTGCACTTTTCCCCTGCTCTGCCGTTGTCCCGGCTGGTGGAGGCTCTGCTGCTGCTCCTGCTCTGTTGAGCCATGCCTGTCCCTCTGCCTCATTCCTCTTCTTTAGAGGAACTCTTGGTGTCAAACACAGCTTTAGTGCAAGATCTTTGGTTATCTCTAGGAGCTTCATTGCTGGAAATTTCTCCCTACTTTGTCAAGGGTTAATGCTGCCCTGCCCACCAACCTGTAAGCTTCTTGCTTTGGCTCCAACTCCTCACTCTTGTTAAAAAACTTTATTTATTATTGGAGACTCCACTGAATTCCCAGAGTCACCCAGAGAGCAGCCCCAAGTCAGTCTCTCTCTCTGTGACCTGGGTTAAGGGCCAACTCTGTGAAATGCTGGGGTTTAGGTGGCAGACAGGTCCCTCATCTTCTACACAAGTTCTCAGAGAAGGATAAAGCTCCACAGGTGACTGCCCTGTCCTTGTGTGCCAGGTGGGCTCGGACAGAGACTGGCTCCAAAGGCAAATGCACAACAGCACTGTGCCTCTGCAGACCCTGGCCACTATGCCAAAGCTGAGGTCTCTGGAATGAAATGGTTGGCTCCTCCACAGGACTTCCCCACCCCACCACTGCCTTCAGCACCCGGTCACCACTCAGTAACTGCAGACTCACCTCAGTCCTCTCCTTTCCCCTCAGGCATCTAAATTTTGCATTTTCTGGCACTTCCAGTGATGGAAACCCTTGGTGACTGCGGTTCTGTGGCTGGACACATGCAAACCCCTCTAGCTTACGGCACGTGAGACCTCTGCAGCACTCAAGATCCAGCAGCAGCTTTGTAGGTGGCCGTTACTCCAGCCCACTGGCCTGGGAGTCCCCCCACACTCACCCTTCCTGGGGAGCCCTCCAGCTTGCATCTCCCACAGCTCACCCCGAAGAGGACCGGAGGTGCTCCGACCCCTCAAGCCTTCGAACCGCACTCTCTTCGCGGGGAAGAAAGGGCCCTCAGCTGGCAACCAGGAAGCCTTTCTGGGCTGGGTCTCTGGAAAAGCGTCCTTTGAACCAGTTCCAATTTGTATAAAATTCTTCAATATTCATCAGGGCAGGGAGCCCATTGAGCTGGGTTGACAAGGTGAATACATTAACTGCTTATTTGTTCCTCCAGCCTTGCTCTTTCTCCACCACAAGAGTTCTTTCCTTGTTTTGGACCAAAAAAAAACCAAAAAAGAAAAAAAGAGCAACTTTCACAGGAGCTCAGACATGTCTGGTTCAAAGTGGGACCTATTGTTCTCCAGCCCCATGTTGCTTGCAGAGCACCCCACGGAGCCGTGCTGTGGGTTTCTGGTCCCATCACGGTGGCCAAGCAGCTACCAGGAAAGATCTAGCTCCAGGCTCAGCCTTGGGGTGGGTGGGTGGACGTGATGGTCTCTGGAAGGCCCTTCTGCTCAGGAGCCGAGGTTTAGGAAAGCAGAGGTCGGAGCAGGCAGGCTCTGTCACAGGGCTGCTCTCCAGGAGGCAGGGGCGGAGGGCAAGCAGAGGAGACGCCTCCCTCTGGTCAGGCGTTAAGAGCTGCATTTTCTAGGAGAAATGAGACCCAAAGTCCATCTTCTTTTCACCATTTCCTGCGGACTGGTAGAGCGGGCTGGTAATGACTTTTATTCCCCTCCTCTTTCTAGCAAATAACACATTTGTAGAAAATTGCACGTTTCTGCAGGTGGATAACTCTTGGGTGTTCAGGTATTCAGCAAATATTCAGAAACCCCCTGAGGTTTCAGCTTTTGGAATTTGGAAAGCACTGAAACCTTCTGATCTATTAATTGATAAAGAAAACATTTAATTTCCATGCTGCATGAGCAAAGTTTTAAAATCAGCTTTTACCTCCCAAACTGGGAAAATAAAGAGAGTAAGAAAGGACAAAGTGACCAAAACATATCATCTCACCAACCTTCCCCTCACTGAATTTTTCATATCAGATTGATTCCAACCCGGTTCCTTACTTTTTCTTGTTATGGTGCCAAGCAGTTCAGAGGATCCCTGATTTCTCAAGCCCTGTGGCTCCCTCAGACGGCTCCTTGGGTAAGGTCTGGCTCTCGCGCATCCCGCTCGGATGCATCCTGCTTCCCTCCTTGCACTGGCTGCCTGAATCCCACCCGGCATCGAATGTGGCAGAGCCAAAACCGAACACTTTCTGTGGATTCAGTCTGGAGTTTCTCCCAACACGAGGGTTTCTGCCGTAAAACCTTTTCTTCAGCAGAAATTGTCTTTCACCACATGTTTGCACGGTGCCTAAATAACAGGCTCAGGCAAAAATAAAAATAATTCTTGTCGTTACGGCTTCTAGCTTGGGTTTAGGGGATCGGAGCAGGGCAGCAAAGTGGACTGTGGTGGTGGGGATAATCAGCACAGGAAAAACTGGGACAATTTCCACTGGAAAACCTGTGCGAAAGCAACTGCAACAAGGCGCTCTATTGCTTTCAAGGTTAGCAAAAAAAAATGATCACCCTCTCAGCTGTGATGTCCCATTCTGTGACATTAATGGCAGGAAAATTTAAAGCCAGAGGAATCTCTTGGCACAGTATGTAATTTGCCTGGGGAAATTAGTTTCAAAAAGGATCAGAAAGTTAAATACTATTGCTGGGCTGGAAATGAAGGCGAATAATTTTATAGACAAAATAATATTTTTCTGTAATAAATTATGTAGAAGGCAAGAGTAATAAAATGTCGTGCTCCAGGGTATAAAACAATCCTTGTAAAGGTCAGGAAACACTTTTGCTGTATGTGCACATCACCCCACATTAGTCCCAATGCATTTTCATCTGTTTGGATTTTGTGTCCTTGATTGGACGTGATAGTTTTCTCACCTGAAGTTCCTCAAAGCCAAACACCTTGTCCGCTGAACGGGGAGAGAAACCTTCCCCACCCTTCTCAGACTATTGCTCCCTTCCTTTAAGCAAGAGGCTGGATTAGCTTTGTTACGCATGTTACTCCCATCCCATTCTTGCAAGGCTTGACACACTGTAAAGATCTCGGTGGCATCTCACCCTCTGATTTGCGACTCCGTGATTTTGCTGTTACACCACCATCTCTAATTATAACAGGATTAACTTTTCAAACCAACCCGTCCGCCTCATGCGTGCCGCTCGCTTCCGACAGCGCCGAATCCCACAGGTTGGCTCTTGCTGTGCACAGCTATGCACATCCACTCCGCGCCTCGGTCTTAGCTCATTGTAGGTCGCTTGGCTTTCTGTTTCCATAAGCCAACAGCAGATTAGGCGTTAAGAAGAGAAACTCCCTTTTCACCTGTTTTTCTTCCTACCTCTCGTTGTCCATCAAAGCTTATCCCAGCCTTGTGCTTAGCAAGGGAGTGGAGCTAGATCAGCTCCAAATCACCCAGCCTGGAGCTCCCATCATCGTCACGCTGGTGCTTGACAAACCACCACACCTTGGATCTGTCCTCTAACTCCACCATATCCAGTGTGTGGTCACATCTATTTAAATCAGCCCGTCAGCAACCAGCCTGGCACCTCTGCCAGGTCAGCCCCACTTCCCGTGGCCCAAACTCACATCTCCCTGCTTATCTGAAGGCTTCTCAGCTCCTTTCCAGGCTCTCTTACACAAGAAGGCACTTGGTGCTCATTTAGGGCAATTTACCAGGCAAGTTTGAATTTGAGAGCTCTGAAACACACTCCTGAAAAAAAAACCAGACCCAACAATTTTACAACAGCTTTCAGTGATGCTGGCAGCATCCTGAAACGCTCGGGTGGAATTTGCTCGCAAGCTTTGTAAAATTACCCTCTGGGAGAGAGCAAATAGGGGAGAATTCAGGCTAGGCAAGCCAATTTACATTACTGAAGTGTTAACACAGGACAGGGTTGTTATCTCAAACCCATATTACAAACCAGCCAAAGACTTGACATGAAGTTCAAATTTCTCCTACCAGACGTTCTGGGCTTTTTGGAGAGTTGCTGGAAAGAAGTCTCATTCTCCTCCTTCTCCTTCTTTGGTCTACAAGTGGTTGCATTCCTGGCATGGCACTGGTACCCCCAAGCTTTTGATCAGAGACGGTAAGAATTATCTCTGTCTGTCTCAGAGCAAAGACAGCCCCATCTCCTTTTTCCTCACCTTTCCTTGAGGGAGAAGTGACCCTCTGCTTCCCCACTCCGGCACGAGTTCCCACCACGACACTGGGATATATTTATAGCTTTGGTTATGAATTTGGATCATTGGCTGGCTGTGCCCAAACCACCAAAAAAATCACACCCCAGACTGTCTGCATTGGCATTTCCCTGGAGTTTAAGTCCAACTAAGACCCTCAAATTACCTTTTCTATATTTTTGGATGCCACAGGTCATTGCATTTCAGGGGAATGCTGAGCCCTGTAACTCAGCTCAGATTAAGTCCCCAGGAGAGTGGAGCTGCTGCGGGCTGAGATGGGAAAGGAAGAGGTGCCAGGGCAGGTTTGAATGTTCGCAGCAAGAGCTTCATGCTCCAGCCCGAAGGAAGGGGTATGACCCAGGCACCACGGGGGCCTCTGCCTCCCCAGCTGGCACAGGGAGCCGAGCTCTCGGACCTGGTGATCTTACAGTACCAGGGCAAAACAAGAAATCCTCGTGGCTTCACCTACCTGGCTCTGGGCTGAGCCATTCCTCCCAGAAACTGAATTAAAAATGTGCGATTGAAAATGAGCTAATTTTGCTTTAAAAGCTGTGAGCCCCAGCGAGTGCACCGCTCCCCGTGCAAATTGTCGCAGTATGCAGTTACTGTCGCTGCGAGAGAGCTGCAGCTTATTTCAAGGTTGAATTTGTCCAGCTTCTCGTCCCCAGGACATTTACATCTCTGGAAATAATCTGGGGACGCTGCAGTCTGTTACAGCGAAATTTTTTCTTTCCTTGGTCAGCTCTCTAGGCAAGGAGCTTCATGTGCAACAGCCCGATGTCACTCTATACTCCCCTCTTTACATTCTCTAATTTTTTAACGGTAGGGAAAACATGTATTTTCTTTGCAAGCTTTTCTTTGCACTTAACAGGACCAGACAAACCTTGGACTGATGATCTCTGCAGGTCCCTTCCAACTCCGCTGATTCTGTGACACTTTTCTAATGACGAGAGCCGAGTATCTCATCCATTTGCGCGCCTGCAACCAACGACTTTAAGAACTCCTTTAACTAAATCGCCGCCCAGAATTCATCAAAGACTCATGAGGCTGCTGTACATGAGGGCTGCTGACACTCAGCACAGAACATATGAGCCCTAAAGTACCTAAAATTATCTCCTGTTAGCTTTTGTAAAAATATGTCTCCACCCTCCATTCAGAATGACAACTTTTGGCAACAACAAGAAAACAGAAATGACAGATGGTAACAAAATCTGGTACACAAACATGACAGTAGGCAATATAATGAACATTTCACCCCCTCGTTCATTTATGCTAATCGTTGCTTTTGAGCAACCTGAATTGTTATGCCAGACAGCAGCGGATCTGAAGCACGGCACAGCAAATCTCAAAGGGCCACCAACCTGAAACCAGAATCAAACCCCCACCGGGCTACTCGTTGTGAATGAAATTAAAGTATTGCTAAACTACAGCCTGCTCTGGCGGCCGCTGAAAAATCCCTCCATTCCTAAAAAGCACATCAAACTCTCCTCCTGCTCTGAAATCCCTGCCCCGAAAACCACCACAGCCACAAAACAGAGGGAGTCCAGCTTTCCTGCTACCCAGAGCTTCACCAAAAGTCAGACGAACCAGCAAAAATTCGCAGACAGAGGTGAGAATTAACAACCTCGCAGTAAATGAATATTGTGCTAACAAAACACTTTTTTTTTAAGGCGAGAAAAATTTCCTTTCAAAAATGCTTTCGTCCCAGACTAAGCTCTCTGGTACAAATTCAGGCTCCGCGGGAAAACGTTTATTCTTTTCTTTGGAGCCCATTTATCTCACGTTGACGTTCTAAGCAGAAGGTGCTATGTCACCCAGAAAACTCCTTTTATTTCCTATAAAAATGTAAAGCAGCCTACTTTTTTTCCCCAACAACCTTATGTAATGAACAGTATCATTGCCCAATTATTCTGAAGATATGCTTTTAGCCTCTATTTTATGCAGAAATCTGTAAGACTGAAACTCCCCTTCCTTCCCTGACATTTTAGTGCTTGCTCTAAAGCTGCTGATGCGAAGGTCTCTCAATGTTCCTGGGGTGGGCAGAACCTAAAAACATTTGAGAGAGCAACAGCAACACCATTATATACTCCTGAGGGTATAAAATAAGTTTTCCCACAAATAAAATCCCCAGTGCTTTCAGGAAAAAAAGAGGCAATCTTGAGCAATTGCCCCTAGAGCTAGCTAAGATGTATCATTGCACAAAATTGTATATATATGTAATTATAAATGAGGCCAGGCCTCCATGAAGAAGACTTCCAGACGTTGACCTTTATGAGTCGTAATTTTCATTTGCTTACAATCTTGTCAAACATTACCTACGGTAGATGAAATGCTCTCTTCTCGGGCCAGAATCACAGCGAAAACTCACAAGGAAAAAAGCAAATTTCAGCCAAAACATTTCAGTTGATTTTGAGGAGAAAAAAAAAAAAAGAAAAAAAAGAGATTACTATATGGTCTTGGTAGGTTTCCAGTAGCCAAGTCTGCTTATCCCCAGGAGAAGGGGTTGGGGATAATCTTTGTGTCAGCGATGCATCTCCCATCATCCTCATGAAGATCCTCCCAGATCTGTCTGACCTGGGGAAAACTTAACTTTTCCTGCCTTCTGTCTCCTTTCCCTTGTCCCAGCCTGTTTAACTATTCCTTGGGTGGCAGCTACTCCTCTTCTTTATTCATCCTCGTTGCCTGTCTCCGCTTCTAACCCTCCTACCCAACGATCTCAACAGCACGGAGCAAAGTGGACAGAGGTATGGCAGACCGAGGCTTTCTGCTTTCCTCTCCGCTTCAGCCTCAATCATTCCTAAAAATAACGCCCCAACCACCTCCCAGCCTCCTTCTCTCTTTCCCCGTGCTTATACCAAGACCAGCGTTCCGCATAGACCGCTGATGTCCCCGTAGAACAGGACACTGACAGCCCAGCCGAGAGCTGCGGGTTTTGGGATGAGCCCAGCAGTGGGAGAACCTCAGGAGCTTTGGCGGGGAGCAGGGCTCTGCAGGTCGAGGCAGCGGCTACGCGTGGCACAGGGCTCCCCACGGCTGTAGAGGGGCTGTGGCCATCGGCGAGCCCAATGCCTCCTCCAGCCTCTCCCTGTCTGTTCCAAACCACACCGGCACGGACAGACTGACAGGCAGGAGCATCACGTCGAACGCAGGACCCATCGATCCGTAGGTACAGGTGCCACCTGTTCAAAGATAAGCAAATCCACTTTTTTTTTTTTTTTCAGTTTTAGGATTTTTCCTAAGGCTTTACGCACACATGAAGGTTTCCCATTCCCTGCCACCCATACTCCTCACCAGTTGGAGGGTTAGGAAGCAAGAGGTGACGTTGCTCTGCTGCGCTTGAGGACGTGGTGACCTGGTTGGCAGGTCATCTGGTGGGAAGGGGTCTGGCCTGGGACAGCACGAGTTGGTGTGAGCTTCTGCTTGCTGTTTGTCACGGAAAAAGGGAAGACGTCTGCGTCCTGCTGACGAGCACATGCTGCTCCCAGACCTGTGAACACCGTCTCAGGAGGACACTGCTCCGATGCTGTAGCAGAAGGAGGCTTTAACTCTCTGTCCTCGGCCACCCAGGCGCACTCACGGGGGTCCCCCAGCCT
>NW_009713767.1:91206-91546 GCF_000703405.1 Apaloderma vittatum | reverse complement strand
CCCCACCAGCCTCCGGCTCTGCCAGGGCTGTCCCTGCAGCTCCAGCTGAGGTTTTCGCCGGCTCGCTGGACACGCTCAAAGTTCACAGTGCTATAAATACCCGGGGTGCACGGCTGCCAGCAGCTCCTGGCTAGGGGTGGGGTGCTAAAACCAAATGGGGTTTCATTGCAATTAACCCTTTAGGTGTCGCAATTAACCCTTTGGGTGTGCGACTCCCCTCTACGCAGTTTGAAAAAGAGGAAACTCCTGATTCGAAATGGTTCTAAAGCCAGTAGAGTGCAGTAAACTCCTTCCCTGGGCTGATTCCCACTGGGAGGAGCCCAGGGAGTGGCACTGGCAG
>NW_009713767.1:64316-91073 GCF_000703405.1 Apaloderma vittatum | reverse complement strand
CCACCCCCTGCCCCACACATCTAACACCCCAAAGGGCAACAGAACCACGCTCAGTCAGCACAAGCTCTGTCCCCAGCTCGGGGACAACCTCAAAAATGCGGAGTCTCCAGCACAGTGTGTCACCCATGGCAGAGGGTAACGGGTCAGGGGGCTGCCTGGGGAGCTATGCATGGGGCAGACCCCCACAGCCCTGCAAAGCCCGCTGGTGGTGCCAAACTGGTGTTGTTAACCAGTTCCCGGCAGTGCCCCTTACCCTGCTGGGCTGATGGTGGAGACATCCCTCTTTTTAACCTGTTTGGACAGGTCAGAGCTAACGGCAGAGCTCAAACCCACACACCAGCAGCAAAGATGCCCATGGAGCCCTGATGGGTTGTGTGCTCCCTGCAGCTGCCGCTGAGGCTGGACACAGCTCAGTGCATGCATGGCCCAGTGACCGAGCGAGGACTTTGTCCCCAAAGGTGTCACAACATCCAGGCCTGATCCTCAGCTCCAGTGGGGCTGGGGCTGCCTCAGGCACAGAGCAGAGACCCCCCAGCACCTCACAGACAGGACAACCCTCTGCTTTCACCCTAACCTCAGGCCAGCGCAGGTCACAACGTCCAGCATATCATGACACAGAACCAACCTCATTTCAGCCACAGAAACATCCCTTTTTTGGGTCCCTTCAGGTCAAGTGCAGGTGCCTTCATGGCCTCATTCTCCATCACCTCCCTTCCCTTCCCATCCCCACTGGTAACGCTCCCAGGATGCTGAATGCCTCTGTATCGCTGCCGGGTGCCGTGGTCCCACCCTGGTGTTTGCTCGACCAAGATTTTGGGCTGCTTGAGTCCTTGCTCTCAACGCTGACATGGGTCCTGCCCCGCCAGGACGTCACATTCGGGGCTGTGCCCTGTCCCCTGCACCCCTGGCAGCAGCTGTGCTCCCTGCACTGGTGCGGGATGTGGCTGCCCTGCAGCTAGGATCCCCCAAAAGCCCAAGGCCGCCGTGTCCGGCACCACTGGACTCTGTGCACTGGGCAGTGCTGGAACAAACGAGCTGGCTGGGTGGCACTAGGGGGAGATAAAGGCCGGGACATGCTGAGCCCCGTGTCTTCACCAGCCCACTCCTGTCCTCCTGTCCCCAAGGCCACCCTGGTCCCGGCCACCTGCAGGGGCGAAGAGGAGAGTGGCAGGTTTGAAGGGGTTGCAGACGCTTTGCTTTGCAGGGTCTTTCCCAGCATCTTTGGGAAATACCTTCAACAAGGAGGGTCCTTAAGGCATTTACACCTTCATGCAGTAGGTATGAAAGCAAGAAGCCGCCTTCTGCCACACACAGACAGCGCAGGGGGACCCAAACAAATGCACGCAGAAGCGACAAAAACAGCACATGGCACACAGAACAGGGGCTGGCAGTGAAAGGGAAGTCTGGAGACCTGGTCTGGAAGCAGAAGGAGACACACGCTGCAATACCTCACCTGGAAACTCAGCCCAGTGCTGCCCCGGCTTCTTTTTCTCGATGCTTCCGTGGGGATGCTCAGCGTTGACACAGCGGGGTCAGCACCCACAGGGAACCTACACCAGCAAACCAGGCACCTCCAGGGCTAAACAGTTTGGGGGGATGTCTAGCTCCAGAGAGCCCCTCGGTATTGCCCCAGCTCATCCCCTCCTCTGGATGTCCCGCTCTCTGCCGGCTCCCCGTGGCCCGTCTCACCGGAGATGGGAGGATTTCAGCAGGCAGAGTTTGGGGGAGCTGCTGGGAGACAAGGAGCAGAACCTGCAGGACCTGCCCCCGTCAGAGCTGTTTGTGCAGAGCCAGATCTCGCAGGCACCCATGGGTGCAGCCACAGGTGCTGCTGTGTGAGTCAGCGCCGCGCGCTGGGGTAAGCACAGTGTGACGGCTGCTCTGCCGGGCAGCAGCAAGGCAAACGAGGAACTTTTCACTAGTACTTTCTATGGATTGAAAAAAAAAAAAGAGAAAAAAAGAGGTAAATCTTCCCCTCTTTTTGACAGGAGGAGTGATTCAGAGCCCGGCTGGTGCAGAGTTATAAGCACAAACGCTACTGATAAAGATTTGTGTGTGGCTCATGATGTCAAACCATGGTGCCCTTGGGACCTGTGCTCACTGGCCACATCCCTCAGCGACCCCTGAAACACTTGCAGAGCTCCTGTCCCCAGATCCACCAGCCCACCCCAAAAATGCACGTTTTTCTCCCGACTGCCTGGATTTGCAGAGGGCTTGGGCTCGAAACCTCCTCTGGCCCTGGTGCCGGCGGGAGCTAGACTCGATGAGGGGGTTTCAGGCTTTGCCGGCAGCTCCTTGTGCAGAGCAAAGCCCACCCTTGGGTGGAGCAAAGCCCATCCTTGGGTCTGCATAAGACTGGAATGGCTTTAGCACAAACCTTCCACCTCCCACCAGGGCTCAGGGAGGGTCCTTTGGCTGCACGGTCGCCCTGTGCACCCACCGAGAGGGGTTGCTCGCCCTGCCTCTCTATTTTGCTGATGTTTAGAATTTTTTAGCTCTCCAGCTCCAAAATTTTCAATATCCTCATGCTTAAACTTTGTGTCTGGCTGTGCTGGAGGGAAATGGGGAGGCTGGAGCGGCTGGTAACTCGATCGTGACCTTGGCCTTGAACCAGGGAGGCTGGATGCAAAGAGGGAGGAAGGCAGAGGGGTGCCCGGGCCGGGGTGTTATCTGAGCCCCCGCGGGAACAAGGTGTCTCTGCCATGGCGCGAGCTGGCAAGAGCAAGGAAAAGGAAGGAGAGCCTCCGTCAGCTCTTTGCTATGCATTCCTGGTTCCCCAGACACCCAGACTCACGGCTGCAGCGGCAGGACGCCTGTCCCCAGGGCTACAGCGCATCGGAGTTACTGCACGCCGGGTCCTTGCTCCCTTCCAGGCCTGGAAAAATTCGTGTTGCACTTTGGCTTCGTTACAAACACACACTCAAAAAGCAGCGATTCAGCACAAAGCCCCACCACTGCTTTGCCCGGGGACGAGAGGCAAGCGAGGTGCACACAGCAGCACCCCTGCGTGCTCAGTGTCTGCTGGTGGAGGCGGCTCCGGCACGAAGCTGTCATATAAAACAGATAAAGATTTGTGCTCAGCCCCCAAAACAGCCCATAAACCCTTTGGGGGCTCTGGCACAAGTCTGGATTTTCCACTGTTTCTTACCCGGCATATCTATGGATTTGAACACCCTGGGAGTAAAGGCTCGTTTATTCTGATATCTTTATATAAAATTAAATAAGGACTAAAGGATTCTCTGCGACCCAGCGCCGCGGCTGCAGCACGGCTTCCCCCCTGTGAAATGCATCACGTGCCACCAAGGGATGCAAGTTCAGGATCTTGGCCTGCAAACAGGCAGGGTTTGGGCTTTCTTTTAATTATTGCTCACGTGGGAGAGGAGCTGGACATCAGGGAAGGCTCCACATTCCCCAAACCAGGCTGGAGCATCGCCTGGTCAAACAGCTCCGTGGTCACCCTGACAACAAACCCCTTCTCTACATATTGCCTGGCTTAAAAAACCTCCTCATCTAGAGATCTCTAAGTGTGGGACGAGTCCTGCAGCGTGGCGCCGGGCAGTCAGGTCCCTCCTGGGGACTTGCCCAAAGCTTTTCTGTTGCAAACCCCCTTGGGCGAAGCTCCTGGCTCGGGCTCTGCTCTCCCAGCCCCAGCCTCTCGCTCATCAGCGAGGTGCTGGCTCAAAGCTTCCTGCCAGCGTTTCTCCCCTTTTGACAGAGCAAGGAAGTTTCCAGGCTGTTTTGCTTTTAGAGAATCATTCCTAAGATTGCACCATCCTGCCAGGCATTTTACAGGTTCGTTTCCAGTCTCCTGGCTGGGACGCTGCCTTTGAAAGAAATGACATTTCTCCTCCAACACGCATCCCCGGCACTAAAGCTGGGTCCCTCCCCAAAAACTCCTGCTTGCAGGCGCCTTGTGCCAAGCTGAAGCCTAACGTGGTCGCTCGTCTGAAAGCATCGAGTACAAAGCATATGCAGGACAGATGGATATGAGGTTTATAAGATAATTAAGCATGTTAATGGAGTTCATTTGCATCTAGCTCCTAAATTCCCATGCACTCTGCAAAGCTGCAAAATGAGAACTGCCGCTCGACGCCACGAAGCAACAAACACTTAGTTACCAAAAGCAGAACGGTGATTAATGAGTGAGGACCAAAGCTGCATGCCAGCCGGTCCCTGCTCCCCCAGCGCCATGGCAGACCCGCGTGATGTCACCGACAGGCACTTTGGGGGTGACGGTCACCAAATACAAATTACTGATGGGCTTTGGCTGGACTGAAACATTATGAAACCAGGGAGAGCAAGGAGGAGGCGGAAATTATTGCTTCAAGGAAAGACTCCACCTCAGAGATGGAGGAAAAGCCTTTAGAGTGGTGTCAAAATGAAAGCCAGTCGCTGCTGCGGCGAGCCAGGCTTGAGCACCCTCCTGCCCTGTCCACGGGCTGAACCCAAAGAAGGTCCAGAAACCTCGGCAGGGTCCTTTGGTGCAGCCCCGGCGATGGCATGGCAGCATCTCAAGCAGAGATGGTGGCCAGCTCGGGCTGGGCTACCCGGTTCTGGGCCGAGACCCAGAAGGAGCTGGAGCAGCCCCAGGAAACCAGCTGGAGCTTGAGGATTCCCAGGGAACCCCCAAGGATACCCCAGGGAAAATGGGTCAGGGGCTCTGGATCTGCTCCACGCTCACTTTCCACTAGAGCCAGAGGGCACCGGGGTCTCCCTGTGCCCCACCGAGCCCAGGCTGGCCATCGTTCTTGGGTTCTCCCTTCCTAAGGAAAAGTTGGAAAATCATCTTGGTGACCAGAGGAAGGCACGCCAGGCACAGCTCCTGGCCCCGGCACGCAACCTACGGCTTGCAGACGACCGGGGGGCTCTGGCTGCTCCAGCAGCACATCCTGGGCAAGGCAGGCGTTCGCACCTCTGCCATCCCAGAACCCACGGTGGCTCCTGAGGAGCAGCTGACCCTGAGAGCGTGGCATGCGCCAGCCGGGGACCTCCACGCCAGGCTACTGCACCCAGGGGGGCAAGTCAACACTCACCTTCCAGGCATTCAGCACAATCCTGAGAAGAAACCAGCGGCTCCCGCAGAGCTCCCGGCTGCTGCAGCGCGAGGGAAGTGCTGGATCTGCGGCCTCCAGGTTGGTCCCGTTGTCCCCTGCCCTCCGGCTCTGCTGAGAACATCGGGTTGCCCCACAATTTGCAGCCTGGCTTTTTGGGAACTGTTGCAAAATGCATCCCTGAGAGATCCTGGGGCTTTTCTTGCACCCCCAGACCCCATGTAAACTAAACAAACACAGAGCACACGCTGTGGCCAGGTCTTTTGGAGTGTCCAGTGTGCTCTTGATCACGAATCAAAGTCCAGAAACAAAAGAAACTTTAACCTGGGGTTACCTGGGAGGAAGACAATGCAGAACTGAAAAGGAAAACAGGAAGACTGGCTTTATTTTAAATGCTTTGATAGGATTTATTAAAAAAATTTCCCTTGGCAGTTGACAGTCACCATGATCTACAGTAGGAACCCGGCTGGATAACATTGCAACAGATTTCGCCTGCGACAGAGGGCGAACACCCAGAAACGCTCAAGCATGGCTTATATTCGCCTATGGGCATTAAAACCCTTGAGGAACACGGTGCAAGCACTAATACTTACCTTGGTTTTGTGAAAAAAAAAAAAAAAGGTATTTAAAACATGAGGGAAAACAATAAATGAGCACCCTTGGAGGACCAGACTCCGTCTCTCCGCAGTTTCAGGGGGACAAAGCTCTTGAGCCTGCTGCAACCTGTGGGGAAAGGGAAACGGAGTCGCCTGGACTCGCGTGTCCGGCTGCACCCGTACAAAGGCTTACGGCCACCCAGCTCCGTCGTCGGCACGTGCGGAGTGAAGGGTTTGGTGCTGCGGGAAGGGACGGCGGCGGGTTGCTGGTCATCACCGGGCAGAGGAGCGGCCTGGGCACAGGTCCGGAGGAAACCTTCGAGTCTTCCAGGTCAAAAAACCTTCACAAGGGCTCAGGACTTTGTTAGTCGGGCTTTTTTTTCCTCTCTTTTTTTTCCCCCAGTGAAACCCAATGAAAACACAGTGGGATGTTTAAAAGAGGCCCCAAGGGAGGGGCTGTGTGTGTGGGTGAGGGAGCAGCGTCTTGGACTTCGTCGCTGAGCCGCTGCCACAGTCCATCACCTCCGGCTCTTTGACACAGAGAGGTTTGGGTTTTGAAGGCGTTGAGGCTCCTCTTCTGAAACAGCAGCTCCGGGTCAGACATCTCCCTTTTTGTGGAGCCTTACTCCAGAATAACAGCGCCTCGCTCCGCTTTGCAAGCAGATTAAGAGAATCTGAATAAGGCACTAGTATTCCAGAATAAACCATCAATGCTCCCTGCTAAAAAAAGAAATAACTATTTAAAACTCATCCCCGATTTTGGCCAAAGCAAGCTCCCCGCGTGGAAAAGCTCCGTGCCGAGACCTCCCACCACAGCCAGCGGTGACTATCTGACGGCTGCCGAGGTGCTGCTGCTGCAAAGCCCCTTCCCAACGCTTTAGAGCAGTGTCAAACCGAGGAAAAAGAAGCAAGGAGTCGTCTTCTCAGCTGGCATTGGGAACACGAAGGTCATTTACCGCCGACCAACACATCAAAGCGCAGAGGGTCTACGTGACCAATTCCCTTCGCATTTAAAACGTCTCCTAAACATGCACCTAATGAAAAATTAACTCGGTGGTTTCACGATTTATCAAAGAAACGGCGTAAAAAGCCAGATCCAAAACAGAGGGCTGGAGAAAAACTTCTGTTCCAAAGTATTATTCTCCGAAACAATGCGCAAACGGCACAGGGTGGCGTTCGAAGTCATGCTGGAGCAAAAATAAAAAAGCGAACCAATTTTAAGTTGACATAGTGTATTGTGAATTACTTTCTCAGCTTTTCTACATCTAAGATAGCGTGAAATGATCTGCCATACAGTAAAACAGTTTAATATACAATTGATTACAGAGCCGTAGTAACGAGTCAAGAGATAATACGCGTTTTATCTATATACATATATAGCTTAATATTTCACAGATACAACTTTTTCCCGTTTCGGAAGTGTAGGCAGAAATATTTACAGTGAAGCCGCTGTGAGGAAACCCTGTCCGCCAGCAAAGCTCCCAGCAGAAGCCACCAGCTTCCCCGGCGGTGCATGTAAACAGGCCGGTTCTCTCTCTTTTGCAAGAAGGGAGGGGAGAAGGTAGCGGGGACACGGGCTCCGCTGGGGTGGGACGAGAAAGAAAACAGAGACATCACGAAGAAACAGTTTCCAGCTAACCTGGTGACCTTAAGATTTTTTAATTTGTTCTTCCTCCCCTCCTCTTTTCTTTCTATTTAACTGGAAACTCTTCTCAAAGAATGTTTCGATTTATAATTCAATAACCTTTTGATCACAGGGCGCAGCGATTGCTGTAGGGTAAGATGGAACAACCCGAGGTGGGGCAGCCCTGACCTCGGCCGGCTGCAGTCAGACGGCAACACCGCCGTTCTTGGTGCTCGTTTTTAATAAACCAGCTGAAATGTGCTCGCGTGCAAAAGCAGAACGGAAACCCAACAGGGCCAGGAGGGAAGACGTGTTTCCAACGGCATCCGACAGCCATCGGGAAGGAGGAATCCAGCCCCTCTGCCGGCAAAGCCGACCTTTTTCTGCTAAATTAAACCCGCTGTTTCAGGGAAAGAAGGAGCTTTTCCGAGCAATGCAACGTATAAAGCCATCACACCAGCCCTGAGGGAGCGAGGTGACTTTCTTGAGAGCGCGAGGCCCTGTCTACCTGTTCCTGGGTAACTGGGTGAGGGTGCCCAAGGTCCTGGTCATCTTTGGATAGTGCCGCCATCTCCTCGCAATTAGGAAACACCCGTCACTGAGCAGGAAACATCCCCTGACATTCGGCGCAAGCTCGAAACGCTGCTGTCTCTCAGTAGATGTTTGAAGTTGTTAAGGCTCTTGGCTATAAAGAGTTTATTACTTTGGAAGTTTAAAGCTGTTCTTGCACGAGGGTACAACAAGTCTCTGTCTCACCATCTCTAACTCAACATGGTCTCAGAAAACTAGAAGAAATAAATTGGTGAGAGGGTTACTCAGCCAACTGTGGACTCCTGAACTACTACACGTACAACCCTAGAGTGGTTTGGGGGGGAGGGGACCTTAAAGACCATTCGGTTCCAACGCCCTGCCACCGGCAGGGACACCTCTCACCAGATCAGGTTGCTCCAAGCCCCGTCCAACTCGGTTTTTAACACTTCCAGGGAAGGGGCTCCCTCCGCTGCTCTGGGCAACCTGTGCCAGTGTCTCACCGCCCTCACGGTGAAGAAACAGCTGATGGTGCCAGTGGGACTGTGCCAGTACCTGCACGATGGCCAAATCCTGGTTCAGGCAGTGACGTGGAGCAGAGCACGGCAAAACCGCAAACCTTCTGCTTTGGACAATTTCTAGAGGCAACAGCCAGATGGAGTTATCCAGCTAATAATAGAAATAAATCATACATAAAACCCCAGTCTCACTCAAATAAAGGCAAAGCTGCAGAGGTACTGAAGAGGAATTTTCCCTCTGGGCATACCCACAGATGTACCCCACGGCGCATTTTCCCTGCCCGGAGTTTAAATCTTTCAACAATGAACCAATACAAACACCTTCCAATTGCAAACTAACATTTAACCAACGCATTCACTTAGAAACAAGCAAACACATGAGTGACTGAGGGAGAAAAGAAGGAAAAACTCAGGAAAGCCGCTTTGTTTGACGTGCGAGTTGCTGGGACACTCAGCTCTAACATTCCTGCGCATCGCTCCTCACCCATGGACGCTAAAAGTGGTTTGAGCATCGGTTAGAACCAAAACTTAAAATTTTAGTGACTGTTCCCCGCCTGCAGTTGCTCAGATTCAACAAGAGCTGTGACTCCCAGAAATTACAATCCATGTTGTTGCAACGAGCCGAACAATGGAACAAACCACAGAAAGGCTGGGACATGAGAAGCCGCCGGCGGCCTCGGGACCTTTCCCGAGGTGCAAAACGCGAACGACCGCTTCTCCGACACTGAATCCCGACCGGGAACCCTGTGCGTGAAAAGCTTGGGAGCCTTAGGTGACCAAACCTTTAGCATCAACAATGAAGTACCAGGGGGAGAAAAAAAGGCTTTAAATATCTTCTGCTGATCTATTCTTCCACAATAATCTTCTCAAAAGCTAATGCTGACGCTGGCAGGGAAGCAGCGAACATTTCTGCACCCATTGTACGGCCCAGCTGCTTCTCTGGGCCAAAGACAGAAGTTTACCTTGCCCAATATAACTTGAAAAAGGTTTCATGCAGAAAACTTGCATTAATTCTTTTCCAGCAGAGCTTTACGGAGCGTCTACAAAGCACCTCAACTCAAGCCAAGCCACTATTAAAGACAAACTCTATTTCACCCCTCTTTTATTTTCTACCTGAACCTCGTCAGACGTTCATTTTAAACGAGCTCTAATAAAACAAAGACAAGAAGCTCCTCGTGCCTTATTTTCACTGACAAAACTCTTCATCGCCTGGGACAGAGTTCAGGGAGTGCCATTAAAAAGCAGATTTTAAAAAAACCCCAAACAACCCAGTTTTAAAGCTCCCTGATCCTGGCACTGAAAACCTTCTCCCGTGACAGCCAACAAAGCCACCGCACCTGCAAATTAACACCCAGCCCGCGAACACCCCAACGCCTTGTTGCACCTCCTCTTTTTCTCACCCAGCAGACCGCGGTCTTCCACCTTGCCAGTTCCTTTTATGTTTTTGGGTCTATTTTAGCAAGGATTTCACAGCTCTTGACAGACAAAACCTTCAGGCCACTGGAGCACTCAGCCAGCGGAGGATATTCTCATGTGAACAGTAGTTCAGGCTTTTCCCCTTAAATGTTGCTCCCTTAGAAATCAAAAGAAGCGCTGCCAGAGCCCGCGGACAACACTTGAATAGAAAAAAATGTTGAAATAAATGACTTTGCTGCCTGAATTGCTGTTCCCTGTACAGCTAGCCAAGGCATGGGATTACTCCAGGACCCTGCACCTCTACCGCGACTGCTTCTATTTCCACATGAAAATCGTTCTGTGCTTACAGACAAACCACCCCCGCGATGATTTCGGCATCCAGGAAAGTCATGACAATAAATAATTACCGTGGTTTTAGCAGTTTTATAATGTTTAACTCAAGCAGGACTTAAAGGAACGCTGCTTCAGCGAATCACAACACTGACAACAAACACTGGGTTTTATGTCTTACCCTCTTCTGCTTTCACACGCTTGCTAAAACTCAGGAGTAATAGAACTTTTGTTCCCACTTCTGGCGTGATAAAACCACATATTTGCCACAGAATTCTTAAACTGAACTACCCAGATGTACCTGCTGCTCTTCTGTACCTTCTGCCAAGCAGCCTAACAACAGCTCAAGGAGAAAGCTGGAGCGTGACCGGACAAATGGACCAAGACATCGCAGCAAACGTGCTTTTTTTGCCTTTTAATTAAAAAATAGGGAGGCCAACAGCAGCAACGGCAGCATCTGAGGCCACAATTTAGCAAAGGTGAGAAGGAGGGAGGTGAGAACCGCTCGCATGCCCTGGTCAGACCGAGCAAACAAGAGCATGGCAGGGAAGAAGGGAGAAAATGGACACAGACTTTAAATTTGGCAAAAACCCCACCCCGACCTACCCCAAGCTGTGCAGTTAAATCACATTACATCCGACCTCGGGTGCTCTCAGCTTCTTGTGATGTTGAAAGTAACGACATGAAGCAAATAGAAGCTCCCTTGCGATACATTTTTGTTGTTGTTGTTGCATTCAGAATTAAAGTTTTGGAAACAGGGTAGAGTCAGCAATTTTAAAATGCAGAAACTTGGACTCCTTAATCAAAAATAAGCTCTTCTTTAGCGAAAACCTGGTACGGGCACACTGCTCGGTTTACAGCTCCTTTCATTTTTGCTCCGGGCACTTCCTTTCTATGTTTTAGCCCGGAAATAACAGTACCCAAATAGTTTTTTTTGTAAAGCCCATGCTCTCCCCACCCACATTCTGTCAGGTCGAAATCCTCCTGCGCTTTGTACCAGGACATGGGAGAAACGAGGCAACTCCTTGCTCTGGGGAAAATCCCGCTCTCAGAACCACGCATCCAGAGCTTCGCTTCTTGATCTTGTTAGCGCCGCATTTAAAGAGAAGATGTAAAACCTCCGAAAGAAGACCTGCAGCCCTGGCCGTCGAACGCCTGCTGCTGCCCTGGTGGCGAGAAGCAAACAGGGTTGCTGCGAGTTACTCAACATTTTATGATTTTTTCTCCCACCTTCAGAGTTAAGGCAGAGTAACGGCGCCAGCAGTTCCTGGAGCAGAGAGCCCTTGATTTCAGAGCCCGCTAACGCTCCTGCTCTCAGTCATTTTATTTGCTTAGCGCCAACCACAAAAAGAAGCCCCGTTTTGGGGGGGTTTTTTTGTATTCTACCATTACCCAAAAGCCAGGCGAAGGCGGGCTCTGCAGGTCCAGGGTCTTGCTCCAGCCCCTTCTCGTTTCAGGGTTTAGTCACCGGGTGCGAACCTCTCGTAGGACACCGGAGGAGGGTTAGCGACCACCCAGTGCAAGAGAAAAGCCGTCCCCGCCTGAACTCCGCCGTTGCAAACAGCCGATCGATGGGAGAGAAACGCCGGGCAGAGCCGTCTATAAAATTGGGAGAAAGAAGTGGGAAGGGAGAAAGGCGCGAACACGGCAGCGAGACACTAGTGCCGCACCAGAAGGGCGTGTAAACAATTCCAGACCGCGCTAGCTCCTCTGCTGGAAAAGCAAAGCAATACTGACGCGCGCCAAAGCAAGACAAGAACCCCCAAAATGATTTCAAGAATACATTCTTCGGGTGCGAGAGGTATTTGCAGAATCATACGACCTGAAAGTAGTTGGAAGTGTAACCCACGACAGGGAAGGGAGGTGCGAGGGGGGCAGTTTTAATGGAGGGAGAAGGAAGGCTGCTGTAAAACCACACAGATAAAAACCTTGTGCTGACGGGCACCAGGAACAGCGCTCCAAGGGGCTACAGCAGCTGGGGCAGAAGGGTACGGGGGGATGAGCATCCTCCGGGGTTCTTTTTATGTGTGCTTGGCCGATTGAGCAAGTCAGATTAATTTTCAATAGCTTTCCTACCAGCCGCTATCTCGACGTGCATCAACGGCAGCTTTTGTGAGAAGGGTGTGCGGAGCCTTGTTCAACTAACCGGGACCCCGAAACCTCACGCATTTACATCTGGCAAAGGCTTCGAGGGCTCTGTGCTGACCACGGAGGGTAGATGGGTCCCAAAGAGTTGAAGAGGAACTTTACAACGTACGTACTTGTTACTCGAACCCCAGAACTCACACAGGGAATAAAAAGCATCATCAACACATTTTGCCTTTAGTTCAGATGGAAAGAAAGAATTAAAACCCGCACTGACATGCGGACAAGCACAGCGTTGCCTTTCACCAGCTCTTCCCTGGCTCGTGATCTTTCTTCAGGCATCGAAATTCTCTCGTTTTATTTGATGTCGCAAGGAGCTGGCTGAACTAGAACAGCGTTACCCAAAGTGGGGCATCAAATGTGAGCAGAGGAGGCGACGGACGCACACAGAGGGCAAACGGGTGTAAGTGTGAGGCCCCCGTCCCGCGGTTCCCTCCGTGTGAGCAGGCTCCCGTGCTCCCGCAGGTCTCCGCTCCCAGGGACCTGCACAGAGCCAGCTGCAGGACTGGGAAATTATTGTGCTTCTCAGCTCACCAGGAAGGATTCTCGTTCCCTATTCCTGCTTTCGGTGGCACGCAGGGAGCCCCCGCTACACGGTGTAGGGATGGAGGGGGGGAGAAAGAAAAATCCTGAAAGCTATTTGTGCAGCACCATTGGTTCAGTATGGAGGGAAGCTGGGATCCTCGGTTGCGTTTGGTGGCTTCGGAAGTTTCACCAGCCCGGAAACAAATATTGCCTAGGTAACGTCCTCACAGTGGTTGGTAGTTCAAAAGAGGCTGAAACACCGTCTTTATAACTCTTGTTCGACCAATTCACGATTCATCTCTCCTGAGCCCTTCCACACGCGCAAAATACCCCCCTCTCCAAACAACATCGAAACAGGAATAAAATAAATAAATAAATAAAGGCATTCCCAAAATGTTTATTTCGCTTTACTCTCTCTCTCTCCTCTCTCTTAAATCAGACCAGCTTAGAGATATCAACTTCACCTCCCTTCACAAATTCAGCTAGTGCCCGGAGTAACGTGAAACCACTTTTAGACTCGAAAGACCTGAATTGTAACACTCTTGTGGTCACTCGTCCGCTCCTGGAAACCCGTCCTGAGCGCTGGCGACATCCGAACCCTTATTCCAACTCCCACGTATCAGTAACTCATCGGCTATACGGAAAAAGAAGTGCACCCAAAGCACACAACGGCACGTTAAGGTCGAGGAAAGCATGGGTAAAGGAGAATAAAACGACAGCAGTTGTTCAGCCTACGCTAACTAAATGTTGAGCTGCTGCAGAACTCCTCCTCCAGCCCAACGCGAAGTCAACTTGTGTCCCCCCCTCCCCTCACCAAGACATTCTTTTGTGGTACGTTACTGGCACTTTACGTCAGTCTCATATGGTAGATACATGCACGTTTGTCTGTGTGTGTTTACATACAAAAGGTCTGATAAACAGTAAAACGTTGTTCAGAGAGATATAAAAAACCCAAGGAGTCGCATTAGCCAAAAAAAGTGTTTTGTGAGAAACGACAATAAAAATGATATAACCACAGCTTCTCTTCTCTTTAAAATTAGATAAATACCCAAAGCTATGATTTCACTTGGGGCCTCTGTACCTGGACAGGGAGTCCAATGGAGTATATCTGAAGGCACTTAATATCCTCTACTCAGCTGTAAGATGGTTGCACGGGGAGCTTGGGACCCTGGGACGTGATTTGGGGCATGGAGGAGGGAGATGGGATGGAAAACAAGCCCTGAAGAGCCGTGATCCACACAGCACCGGGCGCCGAAATGAAAACAAACGTACAACCCAGGCGTCGAGAAGGTCTCTCTTGAAAAAAGAAAACTGCCACTTGCAAATGTCTCGGTGTTTCTAGGGACAGAGCACTTCATGCAACTCCGACAGCGCATCATACGCTCTTAGAGATATTTAGCTTTGTCAGTTCGTTCACCTCCTCAGGTCCCGCTTCCTCGCAGTCAGTCTTCTCTGCGGCTTTGCCAAACCTGCACTTCTCCTCTGCTTTCACCACGTCTTTCTGGAGCTTCTTGGCAGAAGGAAGGATGTCCTTGGTTTCCGAGCTATCTGTGCCCTGGGCTGTCTTATCAGAATTCTGTACAGAAGGCACCAGGTTGGCAATCTCGTCCGTCGGAGATCGCCCAATGCTGCCGTCCACTTGAACCCGAATGTCTGGCGAGATGGACAACTGGTGATGTGGCACGATGCCATTGTCCATGCATTTCGGGTAAAGGTAGGTCTTCATCTGACCTTTGCCCTTCACGTTGACCGTCCCCCTGTAGTCAAAGTCATACCCCATCTTGCTGAGGATGCGGTAGCTCTCCTCACTCACCTGTATACGGCACTCGACGCCGGTGGTGTCCATCCTGCTGGCGATGTTCACCGTGTCCCCCCAGATGTCGTAGAGCAGCTTGGTGGTGCCGATGACGCCGGCGGTGAGGGGCCCGTGGTTAAAGCCGATCCTCAGCTTAAAATTGAACCACAGCATGTTGTTGTTGAAGTCGTCCACCACTCGCATCATTTCTTTGGCAAATTCGAAAAGGGTCTGCAGGTGTCCGTGGGGGTGGTTGCTGTCCTGACACTGCGAGGTGTTCAGGCCCGAAGCGGCCATGTAGGTGGCCCCGATCGTTTTGATTTTCTCGATGCTGCCGTAATGCGGTTTGCTCAGCAGCTCGTCGAAATCCCCAATCAATTCATTCAGGACTCTGTAACACTCTTTGCCCCCTTCGTAGTTCTCTTCATAGAACTCGCTGAAGTTAACGATGCTCGCAAAGATCACCCCACCGCTGTCGTGGTTCTTGGAGTAGCTCTGGGAAACCTTCAGCTGCTCGGCCACGTGGTACGGAATAATGTTGCGCAGCAGCCAGTCGGCTTGATCCCTCATGCTCTGAATTTTGGTGCGATGAAGATCGGCCTCCACATCTCCGTGGTAGTGGAGACGGTAACTGACCTCAAACTCTCGGTTCAGAAACCAGACCAGGAGGAGCAGAAGGAAGGAAACCAAAATCACCTCCTGACCGATCAGGTCTGCAGGTCTCTTCACATCGTCTGGTATCGAGCTGTTGCACGGACTCTTTCTGGAGCTGGAAGCAGAAGAAAGGGAAGAGCATTAAAGGGGCACTTAAAAACACAGAGTTAAGGCTCCGTGCTTTCTGCTCTGTAGTTCAAAGCCTTCTGCTAGAAAAAGAAGTATAGGAAGCGTACGTTACATACCAAATTGTAAAATGTGCTTCAATGATTGCTCTCACGAATAATAATTAATTCCATTCTTTAACTTACCGAGTACTTCCTTAAAGAGACATCATCAGGTTCAGCAACACAGAAACTGCCCAGCCTTTACAGGAGCCCTGTTTTAAGGACTTCACCATGGAAACAGTTATCGTTATAGCTAAATGTATAACTAAAAGCATGACACATAAACATGTACATAAAAACGCACCTCGGTGTGTGTGTTTGGATGTTTGTGTGCAAAATACGTCTGCACAGCGAGCACGCGTGCCTGAGTATTTTGGAATTTACCTTCTTTTGTGCTACCTCTAATATTCAGAAATACCTGCTTTACACTCCTAGTGCCTTTCCCTTGTGTCCTCGACAAGGACCTTAGCAGTGTCCTTTACTGGTTTTGGGAGAAGATAACCCTGTATGAGACACTTCATGGAGAACTGCATGAAAGTTAAGAACACGGAGCTCTGGGCTGGTATCTTTTGTACGTTATAACCGCCAAAGCTTTTTATGGTGGAGTCAGAAAGCTTCTCAAAGTGCCAAGATTAAGAGGGGGGGAGAAAAAAAAAAATAATTTGTGTCTCACATAGATGGAGAGTAATATTTCAAATGCTTTTGACAATTTGTCGACTGCCTGTGCAGATTATGAAGCACTGATGGAGCACATTTCCAGTGCCAAACCGCCCTTACCGCGGAGACATCTGCAGCCTACATTCTTGGCTTTCTGGAGAGATGCAAAGACACAAATTTAATCTGACACCACCTATGCAATCCTAGAAATGAAGTCTAAATCCAGACAGATTGGCATGCAGTGATTTCTGGAGTCACTTAACTGTATTTTTTTTTTCCCCTATAAAATTATGCCAAAGCTTAAGATTTGATATGAGCAGACACATGCCGAACTTTTTCAAAGTCAGGAGATGGTTTGCTATGGGAAACCATCACATCAACCTTTCTCCTCAAAAAACAGAAATGCAATCCGTATCTCGGTGTCTGTCTGTACTTCTCCTATGAAGGTACGTTGGCAAAAGAGATTAAAACTCAAAGCACAACTGCCGCAACAGTTCAAGATGAGAAGACTAAATTTATTTCTGTAGCACGTGAAAACATTTCTAAGTGCAATTTGCTTCTCTGTGTCCATGCAGGACGTGTTTGCACCGCTGAAATCGAGGCAGACGTTTCAGCACCTGAGCTGTATTATGGACCTGGTTTCTTTTTCTGATTTTAATTCCCTAATATCTGATTGACAGAATAGTGTGATGAAGCAGAAACACAGCCCAGTTGTGAAACAGCCGGATGTACGCAATCTAAGAAAACATTTGTACGAGCCACAGTCTTTTTTATGTCTATTAACTTTCATCATAATAAGACTACAGCAAAAAAAGTTTCACCTAAGTGAAATATTTAGAATAGAGAGCTCACAAGTTGAATTTCACATTAAAGATAAGACTGCCTACTATGTTGGGAATTATTCCTTTTGTTTTCAATCATAAATATACTCCTCCCCAGAGAACTGAAGGAATATTTACTTTTATTGGTTAGATACTAAAAAAAAAACCCGAGGAGGAAGAATGAAAGGAGGAGATTACTTCCAACTCACAGAGTAGGTCCCTACAATCAGGTTCCTGTAATTGCTGGCATGTTGCTGTACTGAGAGTCTTCCCTTTCTTCCTTACAACTACTTTCCTCAACAGAACCTCTGTTATGAGTCTATTCATGTTCTCCCTAGTAAGACAAGTCAGAGACTAAGACGCAGGCTAAGTTATTAACAGCTATGAGTAGTGACAATTCCTGAATTACAATCCCTGCTACCTGCTTTCCAGGCAGCAAAACACCCTTCCAGTTCAATGGGCTGATAAAACAAAACGATGGAGGAGATTAGTAAGAGAAAAGATCTAAGAAAATAAATAAGGCTGGAATGAATCTCGGTTAAGGAGCACAATCCAGGTTCTTCTCAGAAGAATTAATTATTTTCCATATTCTTGCGAGAAGAGATCTGCTAGAGGATCCGAGCAGTGACATGTTACTCCTTTGAGAGTGTGATCCCGACGATCTGCGTTAACACCAAACACCCCTGCCGCAGGGATTTATTTCAGTCATTAAAGGCTTTCTATTTACTGTTTGTTACAAAATACCCCTCAGAGTACTTGAGCTCCTCTTAAAAGCATTAAGCAAGCCCCGCAAATTTTACGTGACAGAAAGTCGCGAGATCTGCCTTTTAAGAAGAAACTGCTGCCTCCCCTTCACCGCTCCTGCAGGACCGGCGTCTGCGAGCTCTCAATCATCTCCTCCAGCGCCGGCCTGACCTTCTTTCCCACGTGGGCGTGCAACCTTAGAGATCTGCGTGCGAAACGAGTGACTCACTTGCAAGCTGACCTGATTTCATTAATAAGGTAATGGGTTAGTATCTCAAAAAGGAAGGCGCAGTCTTTTCTCCAGAGCAGGCGGTTTTTTGCTCACGATGCGGCCGCTACAAGCGGGAGTACAAAAAGCCATGCTGCCAGCCCCAAGGAGGGAGCAATTACATCTTACTCATTTGGAAATCCAATTTCTGGATGTTGCAGCAACCAGCAGCCTACACAGCTATAAATCAAAGCAAAGAGGACCTGAAGCTACCCTTCATAATGAGAAAACACCAAACCCCACACCTGTAACAGAAAGGATCACGTCTCCCCACACGTTTTTAAAGTCTGCTGCAGCAGAAAATTCATTTTAAATACCAGTCAAATTGAAATCTTAAGCTGCCAGTGCTCCTTTAACTCAAACTGGTGAAGTGCTTCCTGGCACAGCCCTAACTATTAACTTGGCATCTTCATCGAGGCTGCGTGTCGAATATGGAACGAGCGAGAGCTCCGGAGACAGAATCTCCATTGGCTTGATCGCAAATCATAAAGATAATGGCTTTCCACTTATAAAGATTTTTGGAAAGCCATTTTTGCTTCTGAGCCAGTTACCCATGTTTGGATTTGGATATCTTGCTATATTTAAAGAGGATGCATGCCTGCTAAATCTTAAAAAAGAAAGCAATGGCAGAACGGTGAGGAGAGGGAAATCAAGCTGCTGCTTTCGATGAAGGACATGTAGTGGATGCATAAAAAAACCCCAACCCAGCCTATCATCAAGTGATTTTAGTCTTCCACCTCAAGTGGCCTATTGCTGCCCCTCCTCGAGCGGTCGCAAACCAGGAAATGACACACCCCCTACCTGCTCTGAGGTAAGAAATGAATGAAAACGAGAAATATTTCCTGCTTAAAAGACGAAGCTTGTGGTCGTATCTCTTCTGGCCTGAAGAACTGGTCTGTCTGGGAAACAAGGTGGATTCCACATTTTGATTTACTGAGCCTAGCGTGGACAATCTGGAGGTGAACTCCGTGCTAAGACTTAATTGCCAGTACTAGTATCTCTCTTCTCATGCAACATTAACGATTATCTCAATTCTTGATCACGGAAAGGGAATAACCTCATTAAAGGCACGCAAAACAATTAAGTTTGTTTGACCCAGGAAAAGCTTTCGTGCTGATTGGGTTGAGTAAAGAACCTTTATAAAAAAACCAACCAAACAGATAACTTTAGCAGGAAAAGCAAAACGAAGTTTGTCAAGACAAGGGAAATTCGACTTTTTTTCAGTCCCTCACCAGGAAAAAAGGGAAATTCTGTCTGCCCACAACTCTAGAAATGTGGTATACGATAATATACACTAAAGACAAGCCCAATTCTGATGCAAATTAATGGTAGAACCAGAATAAGATTAACTCTTAGTTCTCTCTTTTGTCTTCCAGTGCTCAGAAGAATTGGGTGAATTTACAGGTTTGGGCAGCTGCAGATCAGCAGAGCCTGGCCTGTTAAAAGATCCTGTTGGACAAACATAATTTCTGCATTAAAACAGGGACAGTGACCAACTAATGTGACACACCTGCCGCCAACACATGGAAAGGGCAGCGCGACGCACTATTAACTCACGCGTGACACACACACGTTTTTCCTCGACCAAGTGACAAGACAAACACAAATTCAGTACGATTCATTAAAAAAAATAAAATAAAAAAAAAGATGAAGTTCAGAGATGTTTAATGAGCGAGATATTTTGGTCGCTGCCTTATTCGGCATTTAAATCTCGGGCTAGGATTTGCGACGCAGGCGGAGCGCTCCATGCCTGCTTCCAGTAACATCTCCCGCAGGGGTTGGGTTCTTACCCATTCTCACCTTTACCTGCCACGACCTAAAAAACCGTTAGATATGCCTGGAAGAAAAATATTTGCATGCAAACAACGCACGATAGCCGACTTTTGGACAGATTTCTAATACATGATGATGCAGAAATTGAACGGAAGACCAGGTGTCAATTATTGAAGGCCTGATGAATTATTTACGAGTGATTAGCTGCAGGTCAGGAGCCTGCCAAGCTGGTGTCGGCGCGGGGTGAGACGTTTGTAATTCTGAGCAGCACAGAAGGTTTGGTGATGCCACAAACTCAGAATAAACCACTAAGGATCCTAAACCAGGCTAATCCATAAGGCATTACTTCCCGTGATCACCATGCTTTAATGTTTCGCACGTTGTCTTTTCAGTGTTTTAGTTCACAAAAAAAAAAATCAAGCTGTCTCTGCTCTTTTGGCTTTTCCACTCTGGATTTAGTGAATTGGAATTCTGTTAGGAAAATCATGAATTAAAGCCATACAAAAAGCAAAATCCATACTTAAATAAACCCTCCAAACCATAAACCAACATAAAACCTCAATGCTGTAGCAAGGGCTAACATCTCGGTGAATAAATACCTAACATGAAAGCACAGTTACCATCTCTCTGTAGTTGAAAAAACCGCACGTATTCTATCACAGTGCTCATGTAGATGACTTTTTGTGGAAAGTAATTCTGTTTGGATTTTCGATTTTATGTAGCTCCTCCATAATTCTATTTCCTCAACGTCGAATTTAAAAAGAAAACAGCATTCCGCAACTCGCTGACTGCAGCATCAGCTCTCTGATGTGCTTTGGTCACACCCAAGTCCTCTGTGAAGGAAATTAAGTACATGAGGAGCTTGAAGACGACTTGCTGAACCAATTCGTTGTATTCCTAAGAGTATTACTGTGGATGTAAAGTTTTTGCTACATTTCATTGACTGAAAATGTTTCTACCCTTAAATATAAAGGCGGTAATTTTATATAAAAGCTTACCTGAAGTTCTGTGCCAAATCTGGATGAAAAGTTTCCCCGGAGCTGAAATAAAAAATACTAATATTGATTTCAGAAGGAAAGTTAAAGCAATAAACAAAGCACCCTGCAAGAACATCAGACAGAACTTTAAGCTTTTCTGTTCTGTGCACCGTAGGACCAATAATTGGATCCCACCCTCGATCAGCTTCCGACAAACTTGGTTTGAACCTGACTTATTTGCACTGTTTTGCTTGGAAGAAGCAATGAAAGACGCAAACACCTCTGAAGGGCAACACTGATGATAGCGCGGTGAAGGTGATGCCTGGAACAAGGAATTGTCAAGCAATCCAATCTTACCTCGGAAACACTGAAAAGCAATTTCAGAACTCTAAAACCTAGTTATGCCTTTGTTTTATCTGACTGCCCAATACAAAGATTTAAAAAAGAAACCCACACAAAGAAATCCCAATGCCTCCCAAAACAAACAAAATATCCCCCAAAGAAATATAAAGTCTATTTTTGAAAATGCTCTTGCAGAAAGTACGTAAATAGTTCAAGCATTTTTGGTGTTTATTTGCATTACAATTTCTCTGCCGCAATCAAACACCACCATCCTCAGGATTAGCTACTTTTGGAAAAAGAAGTAAAGAAATCTGCAGAATGGATTTGCCTGTGATGCATACAAACCTCTAATTTCCATTGTGACAAAAAAATAAATATTATCCAGACTACTGCTAAGGGATGACTAAAAAAAGTTACTATTAGCCAGCAAAAGTTATGGTTCCCCGTAATTCAACCTGTATCACTTTTCTTCACAGTCAATTCTACATATCACTTTTTGAGATTCCCCCATTGAACACTTTGATCTATGACTTTAAGTATTTTATTTTTTAAAAGATTACATACTTTGCCCATCAATAGTCACTGCTAAACAAACCACAGGTGACAATCTGCTATTTCATTAGCAAAATTTCTCATTTCTTTGCCATTTGTACCATCTGCCCTTGAGGAGCCAGCAGAAAGCCGACGCTATGAAACGCGAGGAGGTCTCCACCTCTCTGCCTGGGAACAGCCCCGTAACAATGTTGAAAAATCCCAAGTTTTGTGCCTTTCCTTCTGCACAGTCTTAGAACAGAGCTTATGCACCTGAAGCAGCATCTCGTTCCGCCAGGCCACCTCCGTGCAGACACGCTGGCACGTAGGAGCGGCAGGAACTTTGCGGGGCCGGGTGGGAGAGTCGCTAAGGAATCAAGAAATGGCTTGTTTGCTCCTCGCAGACCTCCTCAAGGAACCAAACCTGGGCATGACTCGTCCATGGGGCTGATGGCCAAGTGGTGAAAGCATTGGGGTTACGAAGGGAAAAGCCAATGGGTGGTAAATTGGGTTTTATCCCCTTGTCTTTTTTCTTTTTTTTTTTAAATTCCATCAAGATTGAGACCTCTGAAGATACTTGAAGAAAGGATTAAAAGCTAAATACGCAAGACACGTCTCTGCAAACTTTTCAGTTTGTTTATTGTGTTTTGGGGTTTTTTTTGTGTAAGTTTGTCACCGTATGATTCAGCAGACCTCTGAAGAAGGGACAGGAACTGGAATAATCCAGCGTAACAACTCCTCACAAAGTCCGCGCTGTGCTCAGGGTGCCCAAGGCTACGATATTTCTTAAGCCCCTGAGAAGTGCAAGTTGATTATAAAATTTTGGCAAGAGGAGAGGATGGCTGGAAGGTCTCCCTTGACTCTCTTGGCAAGAAAAGAGAAGGAGAATACTGCAAACAAGTTCTCCTGTGGGGAAAGTCGCTTATCAGAGAAAAAAAATTAAAAGCCTTAAGGTTATCGCACAGAAACTGTATTTAACTTGATTTCTCTGGTTGCTGTCTTGCAGTGTCCTCTGAAAAGGCAGGAAAGTGAGAAAGGAAACAGGGTATTAGTATCCTATTAAATCTAAGCACCTGCCTTCCACAACAGAAAATTTCTCGAGGTGAGGAGACACTGTTCCTAAGGGCAAAAAAATAAATCCAGAGGGGTGTGGGAGAATGACTGGGCTCTCTGGCACCACCACATTGCCTCAGGTATTGTCCTGAAATCATTCAATAGAATAAAAACCAAACCAAAAAAAACCCTGCAGAGTTCTTCCCGAATAAAATTACCAGATCTGAGATGTAGATATTAAAATCTCACGTATTAGACTCTTACTTCGCCAGCGGAGAAAACTCAAATTCGTTCATCTAGAAAACACATTTGTGTGAGCGCTAAGGGTGCGATGCTCACCTGTCTGGGCACAAGGAGACGTAGAGCAGGATGAGCAGCACTGCTCCTACTACGGTCGCCAGCAGAGATCTCATCCAGGAGCTAAGCTGGCAGAAGTTACAGTACTGCACCATGGTGATCAGAATGGCACAACACATAAACATGGTGTACTGCAAACAGAGAGAGAGAGCACGAGTTAGCTTCTTCCCGCTGACCGGAGCCCTCCTGCCCGTCAACACCAGCGTCAATTAAAGATGCTGCGATGCAGAAGAAATTTCGGCCGCGTTACGGGCACAGCAAGTCGTCCCTCCCAGCGGCTGCAGCGGGAGGCGGCACTTGAAGACGGAGGTTTTCCCTTCAAAGAGCAAGAAAACTTTTAGCGCAGGTAGCTCGTCCCCATTCTCCCTAAGTAGAGTTCGGCTTTAGCCCATCACACAGCCGTTATTTCGGTCGTTTTCAACGCCTTCAGCTTACCTTTGCAAAAAAATCACAGTGTCTCTTCTTATGAAAAAAAAGAAGAAAAAGAAAAAAGGTAGACATTCATGGATACCTTCTCTCAGGTTCTGGGGTTAAACCCACTCTGTTTTAAACCAAACGTCAAAATTCCACTGCGCTGAAAATACAGACGACATTCACCCTCAGAGACCTCACCCAACTGCCTACTTGAAAAAAACACTTCTCGGAAGATGCTATCGTACTGGCCAGCAACAGGTGAATTCAAATAAGAAAAAGGCCTGGTTTGATCTCAAAAGGCAAGTATCAGCCGTTGTTGACCGATGCTTGGTAATACCACCATCTGCGCCGATTTGAAAGGACAATTTTAGATTTTCTGCTCCCAATGCCCTATCTCAAAAAACCTTTCCCGTTCTACATCTTTACTGGATAAATAAAAGGAAGTGCAGAACAGATATATCGCCCAGCATGTCTCTATCTCCCCGAGACACAACTTTGCAGTGGTCAAAATTCTCAAGCTGATGCACAAATTTTGGTTTTATCAAGAACATTCAAGACCATCCAAGGTAAAACAGAGCCTCACACTGCACTAAGGAGTTCTGTTCCAGCTACCTAGTGCATTCTGCAGTATCAAATGATCGCGCTCTCTCATTTTAAATTACAGCTGAAGTGCAGAGACTGCAGATTAGCAGCCCTGTAGCATAACAAACAAGCGTGCGATTCAGAAGTAGACACAGCGTACGGGGAAAAAAAGCCTTACATAATTTACCATTTTTAAACCACAAGCACAGTTGTTGGTTTGTTTTCAGTTTTTTTCAATGGCTCAAAAATGCATAAAAGGAATTTCAGAAGTGTCCATTAAAAAACCCTCATAATTTAAACTTACTTTTTTCCCCCCATTTCAGGTCTCCTAAAGTGGCAGAGCACTGGTTCTCACTCCAAGTGATGCCCCAGCACGAAGCCAGCCTATAGAGGGTCAGTAAGTGCTGTGTTTTACTATGTATGCATGGCTTTGGAAAGTTTTTTTTTTTAGTTATTATCATTTATTTACTTCATCACCGATGTTATCAATTTTGATTTTAATTATTTTATATCCAGGGAGGGTATAAAATGCTATGAGTGGAAAAAAAAACTTCGCAAAACCATGTCATAGTAAAATATGACACTTACCTGACCCTCTATAGATTAACTCCATTTCCTAGAGCTTCCAATGAATAGCTGAAACACTGAGCACAAGACGAGTTGGGACATCTCTTGGAGAGTGAGCCAACAACCCTGCGACTCTGGAGGACCTGCAAGAGGAAAGAAAGCAACGTTCACTCAGTTTGGTGGTGAACACCACTGTCCTCCTGCTGCTGCCTGAACAGGTCTTGAGAATACGTTAATGAAATGATTCTTCCGACATTTTTAGACATTCGGAGAGATGATCAAGGATGGTGATGACCAGGGTGACAGAAAAATCAATGGGCAGATTTGAAGGTTTGCAGTTCCCTTCAGCTTACTAGCGGTCATGAGGGAGGAAGACCACCATTAAGCTGGAAAAAAACCCAGTTACAGCTTAAAAATAGTTAACTAGCATTCACAAAATGTAAAGGCTGCGGAATGATTTTTAAACACGGGAAATTAAGCGTATCAAATACACTCTTCTGTGACTGGGATAACCATTGAATCTATGTTTAAATCAGATGGGAGCGCTCGTTCCCCCGGAACAAACACTTCCCAACACCCAGTAATAAATGGTGACAGGAAGGACAAAGAGGATCTGGTCGTTACGTGTGTCTAGGGCCCTGAAATAGCACGAGATCTGTGAAACAGAATTCCCTGAACACCTTGGAAAGGAAAGATTGTACGCTGTGCTGCATAAGAGAAACTTGCAGAAAACAAACTACCATCTTGGATTCCAGTCCGCTTCATTTACAAACAGTTTTGAAGCATTGATTTTACGCTTGAGCTGTCTTTAAATTAAACTATTCTTCCTCCTCCTCCTCAATATTTAACCCTAGTTCTTCCCTTTCTGGATGTTTTTAATAAAGGAGACAAATCCCCTGTGGACCTTTCTGGGGCTGGGCTAAAATGGCCAATTTCTTTCTATCCATTTGCAGACAACAGCTCTTGCATTCCTTTAACCCTTCCTGCCCCTTGCAGAGTCATCGTTTCTAGGTGCTGAGAGGTCTGTCCTGTGAGCTTCTCTGCAAAGGAAAAACACCCTCCACCAACACCACTCTCACTGTCAAGATTCACTAACGTGCAGGCAAAGTTCCTAAGTATATGCAGCATCCCTGACTACAAACTCTATCGAAACCAGAAGGAATGCCATGAAAAGCCTGAGATACGCTACTTGTATTATCCAGAATAAACACCTGCAGAAGCGTTTGATCTAAAAAAACCCCACCCCACCAAACAAAACAATCAAAAGCGGGTGTGGGTGTCCCTGCTGATGGCAGGTAGGTTGGAACTAGATGATCTTTAGGGTCCCTTCCAACCCAAACCATTCCAGGATTCTGTGTAGGCAGGCATTTTTAGGTATCCCTCTCCTCTTTCGTGTGAGAGCTTTCAAACAAGCAAGTGGCTGTATTTAGATAACAAACAAGGCATTTCGTCACACACACGAGCCCTATCCCTCCAAGGGATCTGTACCAAGCAGATCTAAAGCATGAAGGAGGTGAAGGAAGACACGGGCAAGCAACAAGCTTTGCTAGATCCAAAGCGTCAGATTACGAAACAGAGTTCGACAACTTACATGTATATTTGTTTCAAAATCAGAGGTGAAGTGTGAAAAAACTGCAAGAGCTGGGAGAGAAACCAGGATCGCACCGAAAAAATGTCGAGGCAGCCAACCAGATATCACCTCCAGGAGACGCTTGGTGCAAGTCATCACCTCCTCCAGGAAGAACGCCATCCTGGAACAAAGGAAAGCACAGATCCAGGCACTCAGTTGAGACCATCACCTTCAGACATCTAATTTACCTGTAACAATCTGACTCTGAATCCTTCCCTTAGACTGTCTGAGCAATCGCAGCACGTTACATGTTGTAGCACCTGTGGGTAATTTCAGGAAATAATCCACATTTGCGGAAAGGCGAGTGGCTGTTTGCTCCGGCAATCGAGTGTCAGCAAAGCTGGGGGAGAGCAGGTGGGATGGCGGGCTTTGAGAAAACAAATTGAAATCCAAATTTCTCTTACTTGGAGAGTAAGCAGTGGGAAAGGCTTGTCTTCATTCGTATGTACTTAGACTTAATGGAGGTGAATATATATAAATAATATTTTAAATTGTACCAGAAGCATTCAAAAAGCAGGGCTGCATACCTGCTGAGAGAGACCGCGCAACTGTGCTGCAGCTGAAACCAGTTCTCCCAGTTACAACCACCCAGACCCCTTCATTAGGGAAGGGGTGCGTGGGCTGGGAGCTGGCACCCTCAGCAGGGCGCGGGGCCCCGGGGAGCCGTCGGGATGAGTGGCTCACCGGGGGCC
>NW_009713767.1:57276-64235 GCF_000703405.1 Apaloderma vittatum | reverse complement strand
CCTCGAGCTGCTGCTAAAACGTCGGCCCAAGGCTGCGAAGAGCTGAAGGAGCCAACTGTAGGAGCTCTGGAGAGCGGCTTCACAGAGAGGGCTCTTAAATGACAGCCTTTCTAAGCCTTAAAGTGAGTAACGAAAGGTAAAAGGAGGCTCAATGCCAGAGGACGTTGCACAGAAAACTACTACTTAAATGCCTGCAGGAACAGATCCGCAGGAGAGCGTCCTTCTCAACGCTCCGAAACATGAGTCACTCCAGAAAAATCGCGACTGCTCTTCAGGTTTCTAGTTATTTTGATGAAGGCATTAAAAGGTAACGCAGCGCACGTAGCTTCCTTCCCAGCCAGCGCGTGCGGAGGTGTGTAATTACCAGAGTGAGTCCCGGCAGGTAACGCCGCTACCGTAACCACGGGCTGCAGCAGAGCCCAAACAGGACAAAATTATTTCTTTTTTTCTTTTTTTTTGGACAGAGATGCTCGCAGCTGAGAAAAAAAAGTATAAATACAAGACATGCTAAATATGAAATTTGCAATCTCTAAAGTTACACGAGTTATTCTGTATTGCCTGCATCTTTTAAAACACAAAACTATCCACTGATTTTTTAAATGCATTTGTCTAAAATGCAAGGTGTTATGCTGGATAAAAGCCTGATACAATCCAAAATAAATTTAAAGTTCTTCACGTGAAATTGATACTTATCCCACACCTTTAAATAGGCATTGTTTATGAACAATATTTTAATTCTCTGGTCTAGACTCTCACGGGTTTTGCGACTTCAAGTATTGTTTTGAAGCTTCACGATCTAATTTAATATAGTAAAATCTGGAAATTAAATGCACAGAGAAAGATATATTTGGGGTAACAGGACGGAAGACGCTGTAATACATCAGGACCCCACGAGGGGGTGCTCACAGATTTGTTAGTTCCTAGTTTTACCGGACTTCCATCCACAGCAAAAATTACATATTTCCTCATTAACAAAGAATTTCCAAAGCAGAGAAGTTAAAAAATTGAATATAAAGCCAAATAAAAACTTTTTAAAAGCTCTGTAGATCAAGAAATGTGTTTTCTGACTGTCCTCAGTTGCGTCGAGCACCAATAACCGAACTATCCCCGGCGGCAGCAGCCAAGCTCACCCAGTATCGAGCGCTTCTGAGTTCAAGCCTCTAAAAATAAAGCTCAGTTCCCCCTAAACCCTAGAAATTAGCAGCAGCATTTCCACAGTTGAGCTATAAGAAAGGAAACTGAATCGGGCTCCAAGGCAGAGAGCACAGAATCACAGTCGGAATCGGTTGGAAGAGACCTTCAACATCGAGTCCAAACTTTGTGTCCGGGCTGACGGGACATCCCAGAGCCGTGGAGAGCCGGGAGAAGCTCGCTAAGAACAGAGCCCAACATTTCTCACGATGATCTTTCCCCTCTTGCGCTGATTTTTGTTTCATTTTGTTGGCTTTCTTCTTTGTTTTTCCTTTCTTTTTTTCGGCCCGGCATTTATTGCAACGCTCCGGAATCGCATCGATTGAGGTGTCGCCCTTCACCAAGCGGCGAAAGTCTGTGAACCCAGCCCAGCCCTCCCATCGCGCATTAAATCCCCACAGCCAGGAGAGCTGCGGAGAGATTTAATGGCTACAGAGCACTATTGGTAAATAATGCAGTGTCAGTGAGTACCTCAACAGGGCTTAAATGCCGAAGCATCCAAGATGTTTACGCAAGCTGGAGTTCAAATAAGTGACTTGGATATAAATGATTAATGGGGAGCGTTACCATCATTTCTGTATTTACTGGTAGCTTAAAAATCAATTCCCAGAGTTCGAATCGAAAGCTTCTGGAGTCGCAAGGATTTGGTGGGATATTAAATACCAAAGTCACAGATGCTGGAAATAAACAAAAGACAAGCAGAATACCCTCTTTCCCCTTGCATCGATACTCCCTATCAGTCATGTTGTAAACAGAACCCGCTCATTAAGCTCTAGATGCAGAAAACAATTTCTGTTCCTGGTCATTAGGAACCCAGGAAGATCCAGCTGGTTGGCCACGGGGTTTCGGCTGCGGACACAGCTTCTCCAAACCTGGGAAGGCAAAGTACCTGGCCAAAGGCATCTTTGCTCAGAGAACAGCAGTTTTCCTTTCTATTCTCTTGGTTTTACTTGTTTTCTTCATCTGAATATTTTTTGCTCTCTAGAAAAGTCCTTCTAAACTCATCAATCAACTCATCAAGTGCTTCCACCTCTCACTCTTTTGAAGAGGACTGGAATCATCCACTATTCTGGCCTCATCTCTTCACCCTTCACTGAAGGATGCTATCTAAAGCAACCTTTTTTTTTTTTTTTTAAAACCAAACCTTATAACACGTTTTAGTCAAGAATAAGATGTCGAAAGCATCTAGTTAACATTTAGCTAATTAGAGCTAAAATGGTATTTAGAGCTCAAATGGTGGGCAGATATCTTTTATATGTATTCCTGCAGCAGCACTCCTAAGAATTCCAAGTGAAATCTCCCGCACTGTTGTACGTTCAACAACCGGGAGATGACATCTTCCCCACGCTTACAAACGAAGCGCCATTTTTTTGCGTGCGCCTTCATACAATTAATTTGAGAGTGGCACTTGTGGTAACAGCGGGATCCTCATCTACAGATACTCCAATAATTTGAGACACTTCAGAGGAACCAAAACATCCTTCTGCCTCGCAAGCTTTGCTCCACCAGGACTTCTGCTCTTCTAGAATTTAGAAGTTTCAACTCGTTTCTCATTTTTCAGGCAGCGGTAATGCTCTTCTCTCCCGCTCCTGCAGCTGGATTGGAGAGGTCTGAGCTGCAGCAAGTACCTCCCAGGCTGAGTCCTGGATTCAATTAAAAGCTAGACTGATTTAAAGGCAGGGTGTTTCGCATCATGATAATCAAAATACAATGAGAAACTTAGGCAAGAATTTTCTGGTCCCAAAATAATCCCTTTTCCTGAAATCCTGGGATTGTGCCCAGCATTGTAGTCCAATCTCCTCCCTCAAGATATCTCGGTGGTATGCTGCGATTGCCATTTGGGATGACATTTCTGCGCAGGAAGTTCCGCACCGCTTCTGCGCGTGGTCCAGGGGAACAGTCCTCAACTTCGAGGATTTGAAGAGAAGAAAAGACGATTTTTTTTTTTCCTTACTGCTCAAAGTAACTGTATAGAAGCATGTGCCTCAGGTTGAGGAGGCTGGTGTGGCCCAAAGGTATATTCTATGTATTTACCATGAAGTAAATACATACTATAAATTCAAAACAACAAAAACCCCAACCTCTCCAAGCCAAGACAAATACCTTTTTCCTACAGAAGTCCCCCCAAACACACCACTGCTATTACATTTAAAGCTGAAAACCTACCAGAACGCCTCCAAGATTTTTTCTTCTACATAGACTGCTCTATTTTCAAGAAGGTTCCCTGAGTAAGAGCTACTCAGATCTGAGATGACCCTGTTTAGGATGTTAAGAGATTTAAGGAACTGCTACCTCAGATGTGGTGATCAGAGTTAAGAAAAATGGTATCTGAGATGACTGGCTACAGGTGTTCTCCACGGCGTGAGATGTTTCTCAATCTGTTTTTCAAATCAGAATTAAGTACAAAATGAATGATTAGTATTAAAAAATACGTATGCCTACATGACTTCAGAGTCACCCTGAAACACTTAAATCTCTCCGACTTTAAATGAGGCAATCGCCTTTACAAATGTACCAAATAAGAAAAGGCAAATACAATGTAGCATTGGAAAACATGTGGGATCAACAATGAACTGAAAAATACAACAATGGAGTAAAATTTCACCTGCAAAGTGAATGAACACATTTTTTCTCCAAAATAACAGAAACCAGCTCTTCTGCAGAGTCATAGTTGAATTGTTTGGAGCTGAACAAGTTTAAAGATTCAATGTAATGGCCACCGAACCCAGACTACCTGCTCGCTGCTGCTTTCGTACGCTGCTGCCTGGTGCTGCCTGGGCATATTAAACTAACAAAAACCAATTCCTGCTCACCTGAGAGAGTACAGAAACTGTTCTGCAAAGGGGAAATACATTTCTGGGGTCAGAGAGAGGGCAGAGCAACAGTTAATTCAGTTTAGGATGCGCTAGAGTGACCACCCTACCAGTTCAACCATCTCTCAGAACAGGACTTAAGAGTTTCTGAATTTTCTAGATTTTCTACAACTTCCAGAACTACAACACTATTCAAATTGCAACAACCAAACACACTGGCTAAGAAATACTGTCCTTAAAAGCACTGATGCTGTTGGTAAGTGACCTCTCTCTCTCCTCCTAAATGCCAGCTTGCACACATCTATGTGCACACTGAGTTACAAGCATTCTTCAGTGACTAAAGTAACCATTTAGTACTTTTTTGACCTCGAGCTGAAAAAATTCAGAGCAAGAGTGCCAACTGCAATCTCTTTTTTTCCTTTGAAACAGGAGCAGAAACACTTACAACGTGTAGTTGCAAAAGCATTTTAACTCGCACGTACCTGGACAAATTTGCAGAACTATAAGCGAGGATGCACGTCTCCACACGCTGCCCTTATGACACGCTCTTGTGTCAGAGGGAAGCGCAGCGAAAATGGGGGCTGAGGAGGGCAGAATAAACTTGCTCTCACAAGTAGAGACTGCCAAGCAACTTATTATTAGGTCCCATCATCTGGGTTAATAACAGGCTAGCCATGGTATCTGTATAAATCAGACAACACGCCCAGGAGAGGACGAGCTTTACTGGACGCACGTACAACCACAGCTTCTGCTACACCTGAACGTGTCGGTAACTCCGATGCGCCCGGGAGAAACCCCACGTTACGCAGGAACCACGCAGGAACGAGGAGTCACTGTTAAATAGCAGGTACCTGCACCCACAGCCAAGTCTGTTTTGAGAAAAGGACTGCACTTGGCACTTCTGGTAAATGATTTCAATTTTAACACCAGAACAGAATACTTTTATCTAAGAATTTAAAGGCAGAGTGGCTTTGTTTTGTTTTGGTTTGGTTTTTTCTGAAGGATAGATAAAAGTTTTCTGTTCGAATTCCCTGTGAGGGGAGAAGATACCCAGCTGTGCGTGGCATCCCAAGGAACAACTGGCAGGGCAGATTCTGTTTCCTTAAGTGGCCTCTACCAGAGCCACCTTTCTCTCCCCAGTTACTGCAGCGAGACTACTCTTTACACCAGATCTGCCACAAGCCTTCCTGGCTTCACTAACGCTGTTCTCCAAGTATTACAGACTGTCCAAGTGAGCTCCTGGGATGCTGTCAAACAAAATGTTCCCAAGCCAGCCACCGTTTCAGCTCTCGCTGCTATTTCAAGACTTTCTTACGCTTTATTTACCTAATAGAGACGACAAGGGACAGCACCTCCAGCAGGATGGCAATGACGAACACCACGACCGCAGCAGGTGGCGGAGGAGACGCGACCATCCCGTGCTTCAGGAAACACGTGACAGAGAGTATGAGGAAGACTGTGGTGGAGAGGAACACGTCCAGGAGCGAGCTGAAGGTAGCGCTGGCAAATGTCTTCACCGGAGCATTCCTTATAACCTGCGGGGAATAGAGGGATCGAGGGAAGGGATAAAGAGGAATAAATGCTGTAAACAGCAGCTGACAAAAATAAAGGAATACAGAACTTCTTGCCACTTCATTAACCCAATGCAAGCGCTGTTTTGAAACATGAAGCAAAAGAGGTACCTCAGCATCTATCACAGCTGCCCAAGAACAAGTCTGTGTTGAATAAAAGACACTGAAAGTGCAGCCCCTTGGCCTGGGGCAGTTTTTACAGAGTAGGATGATGGTGAAATAGACTATATAAGAACTGCCTATTCTATGCAAAGAAACATAAACCCCATTAATTACTAGCAGATAATAGCTATAACAAGTTTTCTTCAAGGATTTTCATTTATAATAATAATAAATTTCACAACAAAGTTTTCAGCTCCAATGGCTCTTTAAGACCAAACATCACTCAACGGAAACAGTTACTTGCCTGTGGCAGAGTTCACATCTCCCTTTCAGACTGGATTAAAAGCAGCAATCGGGACGTGACGTAGTCCAAATTGATCGGAGCCCAGGACACTGAGTCCTGTTGTTCCGTAACTGCTCACCACACATTCCCATCCCATCGTGTCCTGGCCCCAGCGCCCTGCAGCTGCGCGCCGCTTCAGCCAGCCCAGCTTACAACTAGATTGTGAGCTTCGCATCCTGGCTTACTGGGATAAACCCTGGTTAAGACCGGGCTCATATCTGCCCAAGGGACCACAGGAAGCAAATTCCAAAGAACAACAAAAAGTACATTATCCGTGTCGCCATGAGGTAGCCCGGTTTGAATGCTGCAGCATGGTGCTCAGACTTGATTTGGAAATTTCTATTTGGAACCCTGTCTGCACTCAGCAATACCGGGAAACAAACTCATTCCTCACTTGTACCTCTCCGTAAACTAATGTATTCAGTCAGCATCACCCAGCACCAAAATCACCTTTTAATCTGAACTGCAGCAGAATCGTGTTAGCCCATACAGAAAGCCACGTAAATTGAATTAGGGAAAGCAGAGCTCCATCCTAAAGCGACGGCGTTAAGGATGCCTGAACACCGTTAAGTAGCGCCTTGATTTCCAAACAAGAACAGGCTAAGCAAGCTCCTGGGAAGTGGAGCCACTTAGAGAGAACAATCACAAGCCGAGGATGCAGCTGGCACTGTACAATTTAGAGGTGAACCCAGTCGTGTTGGAAGTTACTTTCAGCAATGGTTTACTGCACGACAATTAAAGTCGTGCTGACAAACCACTCCACTCTCCCAAGACAAGATTTGTGGTGGTTGTTGTGGATTAGGACCAGTACTATGCTAATATTAAGGCTTTTAAAGGTTTATCCCCGGTGCCACAGATTTACTTTTACAGCAAAGATTCCCATTGCCAGGGATGTTTACATCGTAATTTTCTGATTAACAGCTTGTCACTAACAAAAGA
>NW_009713767.1:47198-57245 GCF_000703405.1 Apaloderma vittatum | reverse complement strand
ATCCCTGCTCCTTCTATGAATTTCCAACGTAGCCAAGTTAATGGGCCAGTCAGTATATGCCTGACTATCGCTGCTTGGATTCTCGTTCCAATCTTTCCATTGGAAAGAACTTGATTTGCAATTTTCTATACTGCTTGTGCAAATTCTTGAATGCGAAATTTCTCCTGGTTTCACTACAAGAGCTCTATTCAGAGAGATATCGCAGGAATAAAACGCTGCAGGATGGAGCTCCTGAACAAAGCGAACAAACTGAACTGCAACACAACCGGGCTTCCCTTTGTTAAAAACTAATTTAAATCTTATTTGTGAAGATTGGAAAACAAGCAAATAGGAGATATTGCTAAGGGTGACGTGACAACGCTGCCCAGAGCAGAAAGCAACCAGCAGCAAAAGCAGAAACCTTCCCTGCCCTCAGAGGTAGGACGTACTAGGAGGAAAATAACTCAATGTCTATGTTTATCACGACGCAGTTCTGCCAGATGGATGACCCAAACTAATAGCTGGGCGCTGCTGGAAGGGAAGGGCCCATTCCCCTTCCTGCTGCCGGACACTTATCTCGCGCTGGCTCTGGCACTTGCCAACCTCTCTGTGAGCTGCTGGTTGGATACAGCAGAAAACAGAATCAGCCAGGGGAAAAAAAATAAATATAAAAGCCCCAAACAGAAAAATAAAATGTATTTTATGTGCCAGAGCCATCAGAATGAGCAGTGAGGAGAAGGAACAAGTAGGGGAGAGTAACTGTCCTCTTTCAGCAGCAACTTTTTGGCTACTCGTGGAAATGAAGTCTCAGTTAGCACTAACACCTAAAGTCACTATGTGTAAACCTACAACACCTTGCTCCAAACAAGCAGGCAGAACACCCGCTGACATGGAAAGTCTGCAGTACTGTTAGTTCCCAAGGGCATTAAGGACTTTTTACACTTGGTGCAGAGCACCAAGGCAGCACCAATCTCCTCGCAGTTTAATTGTTCCTTACCATCACTCAGTGCTTTGAACTGCCCGTTGCTGAACGCAGCACACGTACAGAGCTTAGGGTGTTCAGAGCAGCTTTGAGTTCCACAGGGAACCCGAGAGGCTGGGACAGGAACAAAGTTACCATTCTCAAAGTTAGGATATTTGATGAGAAGGGCAAGTAGCATTTGGTGCTTTACTGTCATCTTTGCATGGCCCTCTGCCTTGCCCAAAGCTCTGAAATCTTAACCTGAAAATGGAGAAGTAATTAGTGTATCCGTGTGGATTGTGAAAAGGCATTTCCAGCCTAAATGCTGGACTAGATTCAGGGCACGGCACACGACAGGTATGCTGAAAGGAGGCTGTTTTTGGAGGCGGCAATCCCAAGTAGTAAATCACATGCGGCACATTTCATGACCCTCTGTCATCAGCCGCAATGAAATGTGCTAAAAGCGAGGACAGAGAGTTGCTCAGACAGATTACAGAAGGAAATTAGCGCCAGGAGAAACACACCTCTTCCTGATAGCTCGTCCTGTAGGCCATCTCCAAATCCTGATCCAAGAAGTTCAGGCTCAGCTTGTTAATAGGTGGTTTGAAGAAGTAGTCTTTCATGAGGCTAAAGAGAAAAGACGGTAACAACATCAGTTTATTCTGCTGGAACTCTTCTGGAGCCACCCCATTCCGTGGTTTCTATTTCTAGGGATGCTGCGCTTGGCTGTGAAGCTCCCGTAGAGCTTTTCTTCACTCTCAGTCACCCAGATACCCCCATCTCCACATCACCCAGAGGAAATACTTCACCTAAAAATGACAGAGTAAACTTAGTATTTTCAGGAAGAGGCTAACAAGTCCTTCCAGAAACTTAACAGCTATCACCGCAGGTGACTATAGGTTACTGCAATGTAAGCCAGCAAACAGTAAAAGTTAATTGCTGCTACAGAGGCACAACCTGAGTTGACGCATGGCTGCAGGATATTTGTACCTTAAGTGGAATTCTGTTGTTCAAAGTAAGCCAAGGGTGATAAAGGTGATAAAATGTAGGGGGAAAAAAACCCCACAGCAACAAAACAACGTTGTCCATTTTAGAAAACAGCTATTTCAAAGACACTAAAATAGCTGGGAACATTCCCCTAATGATGTGGGCTGCAGAGAAATGGAACTGCAGGGGATGAATAGCTCACACGTACTTCTGAAATCAAAGATTGTGAGGTCACCAGAATCAACAAAGGCCCTGACAAATAACGAAACAAGCACACTGGGGCTAACGAACCAGGAGGCAGCATCTACTAGAGGGTGCTTATAGATTCCTTCACCTTCTCATCAGTGCCAAGTGAAGAAAGAAAAAAAACCCAAACACAGAAGAGGTCTCAATGATTAAGAAGTTGTTTGTATTCCCCCTCCTTTGAAGCAAAACCAAAACATTTTTGGAGTTTTACATTAGTTGTAAGAGGTTTACGAGAGAAGATTCCCAACGACATCAATGCCACTTGATCTGCAACCCTTTCCTCTCTTGAGGAGGTGTCAAAGAGCTTGAACAGTCTCGACTTAGAGAGCAGCGAGGGCCCTGTGCCCCAGGCTTTGCAGAGCAAGGTCACACCTGGCGATGCCATTTATTGCTGGGACAGCCCGGCACTCTCTCCTCCGCACAGCCCTCACCGGAGGCTTAAGAACGCACGCCCTTGCTTGTGAACCTCCTTCCATTTGCAAGCAAACGATTCCACTTGTTATTTACAGCGAATGATTCATTTTAAAAATTGCTGTAGAGTCAGAAATGGGGCGGCTTCTTTCTGAGTGCTATTCCCACCTTGAAAACAGTAGCACCAGAGGAACCGTTAAGAGCAGGCTATTTTCAAGTTGATAACTCTAAGCAAAAAGCCCAGAGATGCATGTGAGATCAAATTCGAAGCAGAAAGATCCTACAGAGCTAGGCTGTTCCTGAATTCTTTGTTTCAGGGGGTTTGCTGATGGGTTTTTTTTGCTCTTTATTTTTAAGAACACTTGGCAAAGCGGTTTTTTGGGAGTACAAACTCCCCAGCACAAGATGGCATGTGGGAAGCATTTTTTTCTTGAGATGCAAGACCAACCAAACACGTTTCCTAGGCTGAAGCTCAAGAAGACAAAAGACTTCAAGCATGAATACGGCAGATACTTCATAACCTTTAAACGCTACGGCCTTGGTCAATGTATTAAACACACCAGGATATTCTGGAGGAACAACAGGACACATTCACTTGAGTCACCCTCCTCTCTTTCTTTTTTGTTCTCCCTCCCTCACCTCTTTTAGATTTTTTTCTAAGAACATAATGCGAATTTTTTAATTATTTTGTTAGTTTTGTTCCTTTTTTGATTGCTTTTGTGGCTTTTTTGGTGTGTTTTTTTGTTTGTTGGGGTTTTTTTTAAATATTGTTGAATTCACTTTTTCCTCCAGGGAAGTTCAACAAGAGCACAGTGATGTTGTGCTGGAGCTGCGATGGTCTAAGGATGTAGGAAGAACAATCCCATTTGCCACTGCAGGATGAAAGAGAAGGTCGAACACGACGAACCCAGGGCGAAAGCAGCATTTCTGATGTCAGCCGACTGCGCCGCGCCAGCCCAGCTCCGTGTCAATAGTTGTCTGTCTCAAAGAGGAAGATCCCAGTTCAGTTGACTAAACAAAGTCAAGTACACAATCTGCCTCCCAGGAGGCACTCTGCCTCCCCAGCACAAGTGATTTCTGTTCTCCCCGAATTGAGCAAGACTGGGAAGTGGGGAGATGAAAGGAACAAACAGATTTTAGAAGTATTTAAACAGGAAACTGACCCAAGGCGGGGAATGAAGGGCTGCACAGGGCATGGCTTTGCAGGGGAGCTTCTTACTGCCCTGGGACTCTGCTCTGCAAACCTAAAGGATCATTTGTAAGTACTGCCCTGATTAGAGGGTGAGTACTTGTTCCGGGTACTTCAAAAGGCTCCTAACCTAAGGACTACGCGATTTTTCTTAGAAACAAAAATCTCAAAAGTGAGAATTTCCTTTGAGGGTATCGCCAATGAAACGAAGTTTAACCATTTCACACCCTGACACTGTAGTTCCCTTTCAAAACATGCAGCAACACGGCGGGTGACAACGAACAAAGCGTGGGGTTCTCACAGTGGCTGTAGTAAAGCCAGACTCAAAGCTCAAACTATACGCTGTTTGCCAAATACAGTTGTAAGAAGATGCAAACTGATAACTTCTACGGATGGAGACACCAGCTTCGTGCCCCACAGGGGACATCTCTGCCCGGCGCAGGGGAAGCTCACACCTCGCTGCTGCTGGGCTTGCGGTCACAGAAAAAACGAAGCAGCAACACTCCAGCATCATGATCGTGAACGGGGTCTCGCATAACATGACCAAGGGGAAGTTTGGATTTTGTCCCTCTCGTTCAGCAAACCAACTTCCTATTCAAACACCCTCGCACATATTAGGCTTGTCAGACCTAGCATGTATTACATTGTACAGTAGGGGATCAAGAATGTTTTTAAAATGACTTACTACACATAACTTCACAGTGAGGAACGTTACAAAGGATTAACGTAGAACGGTAGGCTTGAACCATTTTCCAGAGGGCTAATTCATCAGAAGATTATTTTTGGAAAGTTATGTTTACACGAACTGAACTCAGCAGAGAAATTTTCCTGGCAACAAGAAATGGACCACTTAATATGGTAATGATGATATTTAATCAAGGCCCCCCCCGCCCCAAAAAAAAAGAGCTAGGCTTTAACTGATGTCAAATCACGGTTCTGCTTTTTCCTTTTCCTGAGTAAGAAAGGATTATCCATTTTGAAAGTGGAGGAGGAAAGCACCAGGAAGAGAAGAGCTCGAGTTAGGTATCTTTAAGCGTACCAGTGTGCTAGTTAGATATCGGGCAAAAATCCAATCTGATTTCTCTTAATGTTTGGACCTGCCTAATCCATCTGCCTTCTAATATTTGGAAATATTGGCTAAACACCTATTCTCAGCCACTAGTGTCAGACTGCACACAAGAGAAAAATAAAAAGGAACCCAAATTTTAACTGGAGTTGGCCACAAGAGTAAAGGTAATCTGAAAAAAATCTAGAAGAAAGACTGGAGAGGGACTGATGCCCCTCCCTCTCGCTCCTCCCTGCTTTAGTCACGTTTTCAGTGAAGATGACAGCGTCCCTGTTCTGAGCAGCCCAGAGTCCACACAAACATACAGTTTCAAGGATATTTAGATAAAATACCTCTAATCTGAGTGGAAGCAGTGAAGCAAAAATAAGAATAGTCATAAACAATAACAAACTCAGGTTATATTTTTAGTTGCTCCAGTCAAGTCACTGCCATAGTAAAGGGAGAAATGCCTGTGTGCTTGCACAAATCACACACTATTGAATTTTGGAGAATCTATTTTCCTCTGCCCAAAATAAGGGTTTTTTTTGCTTGAAACAGAGAGAGAAGCTAACTTTACAAAATGCTGTAGGTAGGCAGTAGTTCTGTGAGAATGCACTCCTATGAATTCTGCTCCCAAGACGAGTTCAATTTTGAGGTATTAGTCATACAACGTTATCAGATGATGCTTTTTTGCTATTAAAAAAAGGTGAGTTTTCAGAGTTTATGTTGCAGAGGAAGGTACATACTACGTGCATTAAGAGGACTTTTGAATGCCAATGTAAGAGTTCAAGTCATTTAACAGGTGCCCTTTTCCTTTTTGAAGACTTGACTGAAGAACGACTGCTCACCACGGAAAAGAAAAACCTGGCTTTACATACTCCTGAGCAGAAGGCTTCTGGCATCAAGTTCCTACCGTAGTTTAAGCAGAATATAGACTAAGGTCAGAAAACATATGGTATCTTATATGTTAACAATAATGATGACATTAGACAAAAAGCACACAAAAACTGGAAGATGTGGGACCCCGTTACTTCTCACCTTTAAATAATTTTACATTGTACAGCTTGATTTTCCTTACCTGTCTTCTTTAATCACATCCACAAAGTGAGCATCTGTCTTCTCTCTGATGTTTTTGAACCTCAAAGGGAGGAGAGCCGATTGATCCAGACTCACTCCGCCCCACCTGCCTTTCTCTTGCAACATTTCATAAAGCGAGGTTTGACTGTTGCTGAGCTTCTCCTCCTGCGGAGGACTCAGAAGTCCATTCTGAGTCTTTGGGCTGTGTCCTCCCGGAGCCTGAGTGACAGAAAGTGAAACACACGTGGGGAATGTTAGCGGGTGAGAAAGCAGACAGAAGAGATTGCACGGAGCAGAAGTTGAAAGTTCTTCTCGCACCACACCGAGCTTTTCCCTGCTCACATCAGACCTAACTCCACCTGCCTTGAAACCACTCACACCTGCCGTAAGCACATCCCTGCTTCCGCGGCATCTTCTCGCTTTTTAGGCACCGAGTTTCCGAGGAGCAGAAAACAAAAGTACATTTTCACACACACAGTGAAGGTCAATCCCAAGCCTAAATTTCACTCACTCATCTTAAGGCCAAGACTCTTCTAAAAAGCTTTTTAAATGTCTACTTCAACTGTGCTATCTTTCCAGCCCTTGCCGATCCTTCCGCTGACCAGTACAGCCTCGCTGCCTCCCCAGTCAGAGCTTCTGCCTCTCTCCTACCTGTGGGAACAGCTCTTTTGTACATCTCCTCATCCGACCAAAAATTTATCCTGCAAACTAAACTGCATTTTCTCCACTGAGTAAGGCATACTACTTCTTGTAGGCTTTCTTTTGCCTTTGCATTACTTAATATCGTATTTTTGAATTCTGACACCAGCTTGCAACATGGCTTAGGCACACAGTGTTATCAATTCTGCTTTCGTTCATGCGACAGCACAGATTACTTTTAAACAAAAATTCTTCTATTTGCAAGGAACCTGAAGTTCCTTCTTTTACATTCTGTTTGACCTAGACCAACTCCAAAAAATTAAGCGACTAAGTACGGTTAGAATGAAAATGAACTGCAGTTAGTCAGGATTGTTTTGAGATGCAGACTTATATCAAACTTAGCATATCTGAATGTTCATCTGCCCTCCTCCACGTCTTATCATTTATCACGTATCATTTACCCTCATCCTGAAACCCACTCATGACAGCAGCTTCTTCATTTCTGCCTGTACGGCAGTCAGCACTGCAGTGACAAGCTCCTCCAGAAGACTATTCTTGGATGCCACCGCAGTGACCATAAATAAATACCATAAATATCATCACCGCCCCAACCATACACTGAAATATGTTGCCTAAGATTGTAAAAAAATCAACTTAAGAAGTATCTGGTTTCTGGCTGCCCCTGCAAAATTAAATTCAACCTCCTTCTGTATCCATCCTGTAAAACAAACCGGGCACGTGAATACAGGCGGGTACGATGAAAGGTGCAGGTGTGGCCGGTGAAGATGCAAGGAAATTGAGGCAGGAGAACAGCACCTTGAGCAGGGAAGAGTTGGAAAGCACTAAGGCTTGGCTCCCTGTTGCTGCCAAGCCCTGAAGAGCTAAAAAGTCACAGCAAGGTGTGTGTGAATGGTTCCCTGGAGAAGCAGGAGTGGGGTGGGAGGGACGCAGGGTGCCCAGCCTGCAAGCTGCTCCGACAGAGGTGGGAACCCCCCCGAGCCAGCAGCCAACAGGATTCCCAGTCTGGTCCTTTCTACCGCTCACAACAGTTGTTTTGGCAGCTTGCAGGTGTTCACAGCACAGTGACGGAGCAGAATAGGAAATTCAGCAGTTACCTTGGGGCGCTGCCAACGTTTTGCTAAAGAACAGAATCAACAGAAGAGAGAAAGGCGATTTCAGCAGCTCCTCTCTCAGCAAAAGCAGAGCAAAGCCCCTTGTATGGGAAAGGTACCTGCGTACGACAGAAGGGCACGCTCCTGGTAGTGGAGTAAAGGGTCATCAGTTTGTTTTGTTGGGTTTTTTTTTTAAGGGAAGACATTCAGCAGCTTCAGAGCAAGTCCTCTGGCAGCCTCCTCGCCCACCCAGAGGAAACACGGCTAGAGGGTTCCAAAAGTACCGCAGTGCCAGGGTGACCTCCCTGTTTCTGCGATGAGGAGTGCTAGCAAAGGCAAATCAACAAGAACTGTCCAACAAGCTGCCAGAAGTGAAGGGTCTTCATCGCTTGTTTCGGTTTGTTTTTTTTTCTGTAATTTTGAATTTTTTTTGTAATTTGTATTGAAGATTATATTTGTTCAGGGTACTTCCCAGAACAACCTGAGGCCTGAAAAAAAAATCCAAATCCAGCATAGTTATTGCCTTTTTTTTTTTTTTTAAACTGGTAAAGAATCTGTTTCCTCACCCCTGCAGCAGATGTCCCGACTTGAAAAGCAGTAACTGAGAGAACATAATTTTTGCTACGAGCAGCTCAAATAAAAGATATGGACTCCCGTGCACTGTTTACTTTCCCTGTCTGCTTTTCAAGTTCATCTGAAAAATGCAGCTAAAATTTCTGCTCTTTCAGAGAAGGTCAGCGTGGACTTCTCTTGGCCTTTTCTCTTTAGCTCCTTGGCAAAGGCTCAAATCCCTAAGAAAATTCTTCCCTTCAGTCAGCTCAAGGTTTTCCTGTGCTGTCTCCCCTCTGCTGAATATAACAGGAGGGGATTATAGTGTGAAACTGCTTGTGTGTGAGGAGAAAATCCCTATTTATCAAACGTTGTTAGCTCCAACGTTACTGTGGTTTCCGATGGTGACAGGTTGTACAGACTTTTTCTGAGTGCTCAGGGGCTTGATGCTCCGTGTGACAACCACCTCTCATCAGAAGACTGCGAGGCTCCAGAGGCTCTTGGGATCCAGGAAGGTCCAAGGACAGGACTAACATCATTAATGTTCCCTAAAAGAAAAGGGACACGAGTGCTGCGGCGCAGGAAGGGAACAGACACTGACAGGACCCAGCATCGTTAGCTTAATGCTTGGACTCGACGATCTTTTCCAACCTGAATGATTTTATGCCTCTCACTCCAGAGATAAGTAGAGGGAGCTTATGACTCTTCTTCCCAAAAAAGCAGAGACTGCAAGGAAGACCTGGAAATCAAATACGATGGGAACTTTGTGTGTGCAGTTGCTCTTCAAGCTTTCAGTTAAACAGGCGTCCCGGAGTTAGCGGATAGCTGCTTCGCTGCCCCAGTTTTGGGCTTCACAGCAACTAAACCAAATCAAAGAAGGACGTTTCTTCCACTGAAATTACAGACATTTTATTCAACACCGCACAAACCTCGGCAAGGTTGGATAACTCGCTGGTTAACACGCACAAAGCTAATACAGCTGCAGGGGGAAGAACCTCAGAAGATGATTCTGACGAAGACAACGTACAACACTCGGCACGGACGGAAAATCTCCATCTGCACTCGGTTCCTGGAGGTCCCTGGCACGTGGGCAGAGGCAGCCTGGAGAAGAAGCATCTCGCGTGTACCATCTTGGCAGTCTGGGCAGATCTCCCACAACGTTTTCATGCTGTTTCAAGACCAGTACCTGCTGGCCACTCTGCTCTATCTCCCTCGGGGCTGAAGGGATTATTTTTAATTTTTTTTTTTGCTTAGGTTGTTTCCTAGGCACCCTGACACAGAATGTGGACTACTGTAGTATGCACCATTTCAGCCCAGTAAGGCATTCCCTGCTCCAGAGCTTACAATATAAGTGTTAGACACGACAGGTCAAGTACAGACAGAGAGAAGAGAGACAAACACAGATTAATGTGGTAGTTCATCAGCAGAATAAGTGCTGGTGAGTTTTTCAATTAGCTCTATATGCGGGAAGAGTTGCAAAGGCAGATGTGAAGAATGAGATGGCTCTTCTGTCTGAGTGATTCTCAGCAACAAGGGAAAGCATTAAACTCATTTGAAAATACAACGCTCGGGCGATGAGCACTGTGTTTAGGCAGGAACTTAATGTTCAGGAAGGAGAGAGAAGCGACAGGCAGAGCAGAGAGGATAGGAAGCCCCATGAACAAGACGACAAACAGGCAATGTCTGGTATCGCAGAGGGAGTAGGTGGCTTCAGGGAGAATATCTAAGCAACAGGCAAGGAAAGCGATCTTGGCAGCAGCACAATGAATATGTAAGACGCTGTATTTGTCGGTCAGAAAAAGGATGCAAACTGACTTAAAGGCTGTGAATTTTGGCTGTGAGGGTGAGCAGG
>NW_009713767.1:43537-47184 GCF_000703405.1 Apaloderma vittatum | reverse complement strand
ATGATGCCAAAGACGTCGGCAAGATGTCGGTGCGGCTTGTGGCCAGGTGACCCACAGCCAACCGGAGTAAGGGACGGAGAGAGTGGGAGAGGTGTTCGTACCCTTTCTTCGGGTAGCCTCAGCATAATTTAAAGAAAGAGCCCAAATTTTAGGTCCTCCTCAAGTATCAAACCAGGCCCATAAAACTGTTAACAATTTTGAAAATTTGGAGGGGGGAGCTCAAATAGATTTCGGAATGCAAGCACTCCGAATCAACATCAGTTCTGCTGCTTAAGAGCTCAAAGAAAGGAATAGCAATGCAAAAATGAGAAAGTTACTCGAAGCAGGGAAATAAGGGAACAGAAGGGAAGTGATAAATACATAAATTACCTTTGCACTGTTTTTATGCTCATCCTGACAACCATTTTGGATAGCTCCTTCGTCTATGCTGACATCGCAGTGGGGAGCAAGGGTGGTACTACATGAAGGGCAAGGCTGCAATGAGACAAAAAATTTTAGCCAGAAACGTTCTGGTCTCCTCATATTATTAGGCAATTTATAATTTGGTCCAGTTGTACACTTGCAGTGTGGTTAAAAGATAAACAAAGCTGCAGAAAGGGAAGGAGGGAGCAAAATTTGACTGGAACAGAATGCACCATTTCAAAAATAAATCACAGGGTTTTGTATTTACTGAAGCTAAATCTAACCCAGGAAAGCTTTACTAGTGGAAGATCACAGATAGACTGCAATCACTGCATACTAGCAAAGGACCTTCCTGAGAAGAATGAAATACTCTTTACTGAGAGAAGTGCAATTCTCTCATTTAGTAACTGCCTGCAAAGGGATCTGAACGGAATCGTGAGTGAAGACTTAGCACAGAACGCAGCAAAACTCAAAAAAAAAAAAGCAAAAAAAAAAAGCACAGAATATCATGATGCATTGTGAACATGACAGGGGAATGGAAAGCAACAAATGTGAAACCAGCACAGGGAAATACTTTTTTGCTGCTCCATGACAGCAGAGTGTAGTTGTCGGAGCCAAACACCCCACAAAAGTCACAGGAAGCAAGGAAAGTAGAATCACCAGGACCTGTAACAGTTGCAGGTTATTCATTTTGGAAGCAACCTAAAACTTCAGCTTTTTAAACCAGTCAAACCCCTTACAGCTAAAAGAGGATCTTCTTAAGGGGAATCAATCCCCCCATTTGTATCTTTCAAGTTCTTCCTGCTCTCCTGCAGTCCAGGCAGGCTCCTGCATCAGCGGGACCCAGTGTCCGCAGCCTGTTGGCAATTCCTCCGCTCTGTGGATTTACTGTCCCCAGGCTGCCCGGGAGGCTGCTAACAGGTACGGGGACACGCGTCACAGGGAACGGCACACTGAAACGGGCACGCTGGAGAGCAGATGGTGGCAGGTGATCCACTGAACACATTGATAAAGTTTCCAACAAGCAACTCGAGCCTTTTGTCCCAAACCCAATACCACACGTCCATTTTACCTTTTTATTTTGGGCTCAGGAGGGACTCGTTCAAGCCTCCATTCTCCTGGTCCAAAACCACAACTTCTCCCTTCAGGTTCGTACCCAATTTCAGAGGCCAGCATGTAAGTTTTTGCAGAACCGACTTTCCACCCAAAGCCCTTTTTCCATGTCACCACTGATCCACCTCACCGCTCATCAATGACTCTCTAAGGCTTTCATGAAGACTCTGAGCCTTCTTCAACACCCACAGACCATTGTATCTGCAGTTCCTCAGGGGCACAGGCCAGGGCACTGAAATTACTACAAGTTTCCTAATCTGCCAGAAAAAAAAGCAAATCGCACCCAGTTCTGAACCTGCACGGTCTGAACAAATACCAGCACACTTGTAACTATGACCATGTTTGTTTAAAATTGATCTCAGACTAAACATCATTAATTCCTTGGCCACTTTGTGGAAGGCAGTGGATGGCTTTAAAAACGAACGTGACAAGGGGCTAAGGAGCATTCTACGCTCCTAGAGCGTTAGTAGATTTATCCCTGGCAAAAGTAAGTTAATGGTAATAAAATACAAATACCTCTAACACAAAAGAAAACCCCAAACCACAAAACAATACCTAAGAAAAACATTCCCTGTTTGATCTTGCTAACAAATGAGCAAGACTCCCTGAAACGCTCAGCTCCTGGGGTGAAACCAGAAGCCCAAAACCTCAGAGAAGAAACCCGACGTTTTGAGAAGAGGCAGAACTCCATCTGACTTACCCCGGGTGCTCAAGGCAACATCATCAACTTCATTCTCTACTGTAGACATTCACACAAGCTCGGTGACCTCATCACGATGAATAATACATTAATGCACTTCCAGCAAACACAAAGACAAGCAGAAGTACTTTCTGTTTTCATACCAAGGGATGATTAAAACATTTTTTCCAACAGCTTCTGATTCCCTGTCAAGCAAGGGTTTTTATAAAATATGATGGGGAAAATAAACTGATCACGAAACCGCTTAAGCAGGTTACAGCGTTTTAATGCAAAAAAATCAGCTGCTGTTATGGATTTACTCATAGTTTTTAGCCTCCATCTACACCATTTCAATTATGTACGCGCATTTTATTGATATTCATCCTGCATCAAGGTTTGCAATTAAATGAACTACTGATACACTGGAGGAGAGGAGGAAATACAACTCCTTTCACAGATCAATTACCGTTGCACTCTCCTTCCTGGCTTTCCTTAACAGATCTTGTCTGCTAGAACATCCGTTCGAGCCCAAAATGTGAAATTCATCCTCTGCATCCAATATGGCCACTTATTCCCTTGAAAACAAAAATATTTCAACTTGCCTGTAGTTTTGCCCCTCCTACTTAGTCTCTTTTGCAGAGCTGGAGTCATCTCCTCCTACACTGACACTGTTTACAGCTTAGTATTTAAAAGAGTTGGCATGTAAGAGATGATTCTTTTGCAAATTATTATTTCCAGGCCCAACCAGCAAGCTGCAGGCTTTTTTTTTCCCGGCCCAACCAGCAAGGTTCAGGTTTTTTTTTAAAAAAAAAAAAAAAAAAAAGCAATGAAAAACCTGTAAAAAAGAAACCCACTCCTTTTCAAAATTTGTGTGTGATCTGTGATTCAATTGCTCAGTTGTTCTTTGTGGGGAATTTTTTTATATACATATATATTTTTTTATTATGTTTTAATTATTTTTTAATACTAAGCCCAACTCTAGCACAGCTGACAAATTAAACATTCCTTGAAAGCTTGACCCAACTTTCTCAGTCCCCAATCACTCCAATATCAGTAGAGAGAAGGGGATGAGGCAGTAAAAGAAATGTTGCGGGCCAGCGGCGCTCCTCTACAGGTTGTATAAGCTGCTGAGGAATTGCCGTGCGTCTCTGTCTACCCTTCTGCAGAGTAGGTCAGCCCGTGTTTTAGAAAACGCAGACCACAGCCGATCCTTAACGACAGATTTCATTTTGGACTGGGGTCATTTTAACAAGAAGCACCACCACAAGTTAATACAGAAGGGATTTTATCACATCCCAGCCGCGGCCGGGTCAGTCCCGTCCTTCGCTGTGGTTTCATGGGGCTGCGCTTACGGCTCGCTTTGCTGTCCGATGTCAACGAGCCGTCCTGGCTTTCTCTCAGAGCAGCACCCTCAGCGTTTGCGCTTTGTTTAATCCCTCCTCTCTTCCCACCG